>NC_089216.1:2224107-2264107 GCF_963930695.1 Labrus bergylta | reverse complement strand
AACATCTATATGTCAGCTTCTTTTACGTCTAATTATTGGAGATGTTTAACAGATTTCATATAATATAATAAGACACAATGAAACATACATAATAAAAAGAATCAGAAACATTCCCTCTAGTTGGCTATCCATCCCTTTCTGTGGGGATCTGACGTCTAAATCCTTTGTTTTGCAGTTTCCCCCGAGGACCCCCGCTGCCTTCAGCTGTAACATGGCTGTAATGGCTTCGACATAACTCCTCCGGGTAAATACGCTCGATCTATGTCCACTAAAAAGTTCTTGTTTCTGACACTGACAAGCTCACATTGTTATTCAGTGTGTTCAAATCCTTCCAGGAAGAATCCCCACACAGATGGAGCTACGCTGTTTCAAGGTATACGATCCTTTTACTCTTTTTTTTTTTTTTCACCAGGAGCAGCCTGCACATCTCCGTCTGCTACCTCTACCAGGTAGCTCTCTTTGTGGTGACTTGTTGGGGTTTTAGCAAAAGGACTGGTAGACCACTAACTCCTGTGTTTGGTGTTTGTCATGCTATCAAAAATAACATAGACAATGAACTGTTAGCCAGTCGGCTAACGGCTTGCTGGACCCCGTGCTACTACAATTCTACAATTCACTTAGCAGACTCTTTTATCCAAAGAGACGTACATCAGAGAGTAAGAACAACACAAGCAAGGATCTAGAAAAAAGGGAACAATGTGAGTAAGAGCAAACGATCAGCTTTGAGTCTGATTGGACACACAGGTGCTGACAGGAAGTGACCAGAGGCAAAGCACAACATTGAGGGCAGTTCTTGAGAGCTCTAATCAGTATAGAAACCATCTTATAAGTCGTCGTTATCAAACAAAAACCATCATTACCGTCATTACCATCATCATCATCAATAATATGGAGAGCATCATCATTAAGTTAGTAGGTATTCATGAAAGAGCTGGGTCTTTAGCTTTTTCTTAAAGGTGCAGAGGGACTCTGCAGATCGAATGGAGTTTGGAAGTTCATTCCACCACCGGGGGGCGACAGAGGAGAAGAGTCTATTCAGCGTCTTAGGACCCTGTTGTGAAGGTTGGATCAGACGCCTTTCATTGGCAGAGCGTAGTGGGGGGGGGGAGTGTAGACCTGGATGAGGATGGATGTACTACCTGCACAAAAATCAGGAGGAAGTGAATGTTAGCTCGGAGGCTAACACTTCTACAGATCCACAGAGGGTCCAATCACTCGGCTGTTCAGGGGACCAACGCTTTCCAGGGGCCGGCCTGGATGTAACTATCTGGCATCTTTTTTATTTTGGTAGCATTACTTCCCATGTTCTTTCTTTTCCTTGTAGGACAAATCTCGAGAATATCTTTAGCACTTAGCGAGGAAATCGCTTCCAAAATCTCCCAATGATTTAAGGTTGAAAAACCACCAATTTCTCATGATAACCATCATTATAATGAGGCCATAGTTCCCCGTTTAGAAAACCATCAGCTGCCTTGATACACATCTAATGTAATCAACAACGAGATGAAGTTCAGTTTGGCTTACATTAAGAAAAATCGCCAGTTTGACCCCAGCAGGAAACATTTAAGCTCATTTGTTTGATTTGAGCGGCGAGTTCATACACGTGTTCCTTAGAGCAGTCATTCAGCTTGAAGTCAAACTTTTTCTGTTATCTTTTTTAAGTGCAGGTGAAGTCCAGGGAACTATCCTGGAACATACATCATTGTCAAACGGCACTGTACGCCCTGGGAGTTTCTCTCACTGATGAATGACATTATTTCCTCGCCTGCTGTCAGTCATGTGGTTTTCTTTTAAAAAAAAAGGGGAAAGAGGAATAAAGGGAGGAGATGTAAAGAGGAACAGCAGCATTTTGACTTCACCATCACCATTTAAAACACTGAATGGCAAAATTAAAAAACTAAAAATTAAGACGGAAACAGACGATAGAGTCCAACGTAAATCTTAACTATTGAGCGAGAGGAAGAGTTTTGATTGTGAAATTCAGGGAGGATCATCCTCTGGGTGTCATGAATGTTTGTGCTAAATTACATCAGAATCCATTCAGTAATTGTTGAGATAGTTCAGTTTTGATATGAGGGCTAAAGAAGTGCGATTGGAGTGAAGCGATCCTTTCGGATAGGATGCAGAGTGCGCTTCGCTCAGGGAAAGTAGCTTCTGACACAAAACTATTTTTTGTTTTAAAGGTTTATTTTTGTGCCTTTAATGTAGAGATAGGAAAGTGGATAGAGCTGGAAATCAAGGAGAGAGAGAGTGGGGAATGACATGCGGGAAAGGAGCCACAGGTCGGATTTGAACCTGGGCCGCCCGCTTTGAGGACTAGAGCTTCGAAGTCACAGACTTTTAACTTCTGCGCAGTGTGCACGGACGACAAGCCTAACCCTTGCGACGCTTTCAGCTCGGGAGGGGCGCAGATACGCTCTTGCGCAACACATCGACAATGAATGGGGTTTTGAGAGTGGCGTGCAGCACCCACCACCTCCTATTTTTCAGGCGACCCCCATTTGAATTCAACGCGACCCAGGGTCAGTTTCGGGACCCCTTAGGTTGGGAAAGCTTAATGCTTTCTTTTGACATTTTTATTCACAATCTGCAGAGATTACAGTAAACAGGAAATGGTAACCGTTTTGTCTTACGGCGTCAGTGACTTCCTGTTTACAGCCTCTAAAATGAGTGCTGGTGATCGATACATGGTCTGTAAACACAAACAGAAACACTTATATCATCTGCGTAGAGGTGGATCTTTAAAAACAGCAATACGGCGATACTCGCCTCTGATTGGCCCGTTGAGTTGCAGCGTTGTCTTCTTCATGTCTCCTCCTGCTGCAGCTCTTAACTCCACAGAGATTAAAGAAAAGTGAACCGACACAGACACATGACATGTAGCAGGACGACTTATTTAATGGTCTGAAAACAGCAAAATGGCCTTTTGTGTGGAACATCCGACTCTCCGTCTGTCAGCCTCCGGGGGGATCGAGACCGTTTCACTGACACGTTTTTCCACTTTTGTCCTCTCGCTCTCTTGTCACCTCTTGTTCCCTCTGTTTTTTCATCTCCTCACGTATCTCCTCTTCCTCTCCTCTCTCTCTCTCTCTCTCTCTCTCCCACATCCCAAAGTCCAAGTTCATGTGGGTCGTTATAACCCCGCTGAGAGATATTCACCTCCACAAAGACCTCATCTCTCTCCGTCTGCCTCTGAGTCCAGATTCAGTCTCATCATTATTAGTCCTGAGAGACAAATCGTTGCCCTCATGTCTCTGACTCTCTCTCTCTCTTTATCCCTTTGGCTTTTTACACCTCTAGTTCCCTCTTGTTGTCCAACCATCCATTATCTATTTCTAATTTCTAATATATTTCAAAATAAAAGCACGACTTGAGGTCAAATTCGTCATCACATGATGCCCTTCTATCTACAGGAAGGTCCTTAAATTATTTCAAAATAAAAGCAGCGTTGTATACAAACAGGAAGTAAAGTACCCTTAGCTCAAGACAGTATGGATTTCAGAAAAAAAGCGTGACAGAAACGGTTTTGAAACGCAAAATGATGGAATTTCAAACATTCGATTAAAGAATTTTGATTAATTTAGATTTAACTTTTGAAATGCTGCGATTAATCTTGATTTTAAGGTGAGATGGCCACACTGCGAGCAGGACAATGCAGCAGCTCTTCTGTGTTTGTTTGATTAATTAAACGTTTGTGTAAGAAAATGGACGTCTAAACGAAAGGAGCCCTTAAACATTTTTCTCCCCTCGTTTAACCGTCTTTCTCTCCTCTCTCTCTTTTCTCTCGCTCGCTCAGTCAGGCCTCCTCAGTGTAATGAGATTACACCGGATTATAAAAGGCCGTCTGTCTGTAATCCACACCAGTCAATCCCATTTCACTGCTTAAACACACACACACACACACACACACACACACACACACACACACACACAGCAGTAATTAATTCTCTCTGGTGCTACATGATGATCTCTCTTTTTATTCTTTCCTCTTTTAATCCTTTTTTTTCTTCTTTTGTGATATGAATTATCACCAAGTGCCATTTAGCTTTCTTCTTTCCTTGCATCCTTAATTCATCAATCCTTCCTCACTTCCTTTCCTTATCTTGTCCTCTTCCCTTCTCAAGTCAAGTTTACTTTTTTCCTTCATGTCAGTTTTATGTTTTAAATCTCTCTTCCTTGTTTTGTCTTTTCTCCTAATTTTCCTTCCAGCTTCCTTCCTTCCTTCCTTCTGTCCTTACTTCCTTGAACTATCTAGTCAGTTCCTCTCCTGCACTTTGCCTCCTTTGGTGAGTTTTGTTCCTTGATCTCTGTCTTGCTTCTTTCACCTCTTCATTCCCTTCTTCGTTTCGGTCCTCCTTAGCCACTTGCTTCCTTGTCTCCTTCCTTACTTATTCCCTCATCCAGTCTTTTACTCCATTCTTCATTCTCCCGTTTCCTTCCCTTACTCCCCTTCCTTACTTCTCCGCCTGCAGGTAAACGATCATCCACCTGATCAGAGGTCAGATTGTGAAGAACATGCGTCCGTCTCGCCACCAGAGCTCGCATTTGAGCCACTAATGTCCACGCATTTCACACGCACGCGCGCGCACGTGGAGCCGGAGGGGGGGGGGGGAGGTTTGATCAACAGAGGAAAAAAAAAAGTGTAAAGAAGAAAAATAAAAACTTCCCGTTTTCGAATCAAGAAGCTCGTGAGAAAGTTTATGAAACGGCAGAATGAGAGATCTGACCGATACCCTCAGAAACACACACACACACACACACACACACACACACGCACACACACACACACACACACACACACACACACACACACACACACACACACACACACACTTCAATGAGGTTGTTATAAAGTCCTCCCACCCTTCACTTACCAATCACATCCTCAGTCCTACAAGAAGTCTCCTCCGATTGGCTCGTCGAGCTGTCAATCACGCGTGAAGGGGGCGGGACTTAGCACGAGGGCTGACCCGGAGTCTGATCCAGTCGCTTTTACGCACAGACCGGACAGTCCGCTTTCCACGCTCCCGGAGAACACGAGTGAGAGAGCGGACTGTGGAAGAGTTAAAAGTGAAAGGAAAAAGACGCACGAGTGTTTGTTTTCCCCCCAACTGGAAAAAAGACAGAAGAAGAAGAAAAGTGTGTGAGTGTGTGTGAAGAGGAGAGACAGGAGGAGAGTGTGTGTGTGTGTGTGTGCGTGTTTCAACACTCCTCCAACACTTCCCATGTCGCTCCCCGGCTCCCCTCCGCTCCTCTCGCCGGGCTCCGGCGCTCCTCCTCCGGCCGCGCTGTACCGCTCGGTCTCGGACGCGCTCCACAACTCCGCCGCCTCCACCGGCACCTCCAGCCCGGCGCACACCAACTCCAACTCCCACTCCCACTCCCACTCCCTGTCCCCGTCCCCGCGGCTCACCAGCAGCATGCTCAGCGCATTCCTGCCCGGGCTGGGGAACGGCGGCGCCGCCCAGCTCGTGTCCGGAGGAGCCGGCGCCCTGGGTCCCCTCGGCGGACTCTCCTCCCTCAGCCAGGCCGGTCTGACCCCCGGCTCTCCCGGCCTGGTGCAGACCTCCTCCTCCTCCAGCCCGGGTCTGTGCACCGAGTGCAAGCTGGTGGAGGTGCACGGCGTGAAGGTGGCCAGCTTCAGCGTGGACGGCCAGGAGCTGATCTGCCTGCCGCAGGTGTTCGACCTCTTCCTGAAGCACCTGGTGGGCGGGCTGCACACCGTGTACACCAAGCTGAAGAGACTGGACATCTCCCCGGTGGTGTGCACCGTGGAGCAGGTGCGGGTCCTGCGGGGGCTCGGCGCCATCCAGCCCGGCGTGAACCGCTGCAAGCTCATCTCCAGGAAGGACTTCGAGGTGCTGTACCAGGATTGCACGAGCGCCAGGTAGGACGACAATCCACTCCCTTATTCTTATTTTAAAGTTGTTTTTTTTACCTAAAAGTGCAAAAACTTCCTTCTGCAGCTTCAAAGCGGTGTTAGTCACTTTCCTTTTGCAGGATCTTTCTGCACTGTAAAACTTTTCGACCCTTTATTTTACACAACGTGTTTAAGAGATCTGTCAGTCTGTGTATCCTAACATGCAGCTCTGCCTCTCTATAAAGAGCCTTCAGCTGCTCCATCCGGGACGTTTCAGAAACAACTTCTACTCTTTCTTTTTCTTTCTTTTTTCAGTTTTTTTTTTAAGTGTCTGAATTCGTCACATTTTCTCCAATTTGACATTTTTTTTCCATTAGTCTTACTTCAGTTAGAGATGAATTATCACCACGTGCCATTTAGCTTTCTTCTTTCCTTGCATCCTTACTTCATCAATTCTTCCTTACGTCCTTTCCTCATCTAATCCTCTTCCCTTCTCAAGTCAAGTTTACTTTTTTTCCTTCGTGTCAGTTTTATATTTTTAATCTCTCTTTTTGTCTTTTCTCCAATTTGACGTTTTCCCCCCACTAGTCTTACTTTAGTTAAAGATTCACTGGCTAAAAGAGAGTCATTTAAAACCCATCCTTCCTCCTGATTGGTCAATATTTGACTCCCTTTGTCATATTTAAAGAGCTTCTTCTTCTTCTTCTGTCCAGTCAGTAAACTGTCATATAAAGTGTTACAACATGTTTATATATATTTAATATGTGTTTTCCTGCTCCTCACGTCCTCCATGTGATCTTTTCATCGAGTTGGCGTGATACTCCTGCATTAGTCCTTTTTGAAAAGCTGTGATATTTGTGTGTGTGTGTGTGTGTGTGTGTGTGTGTGTGTGTGTGTCTCGTTAATAATTGATCACAAACTCTGTGACTTGTTTACGCGATGCTTTCATTCTTCCTCTGCTGTTATCTCATCGACTCCTCGTTCTGCTGAAGTGTCAGAAAAGATGCTTTTACTGTATCGACTCCTGAGCCTGCTGGAGAGTGTGTGTGTGTGTGTGTGTGTGTGTGTGTGTGTGTGTGTGTGTGTGTGTGTGTGTGTGTGTGTGTGTGTGTGTGTGTGTGTGTGTGTGTGTGTGTGTGTGTGTGTGTGTGTGTGTGTGTGTGATTAATGAGCACACACACGTTATTTAATAGTTTTTAGTGAAATAGAAACACTGACGGCAAACAAACAGAGCAAACAACCTTCTGTTGACTTTAGTTATTGAAAAGCTCCTCGCACTCATAATCCATTTGTGTGTGTGTGTGTGTGTGTGTGTGTGTGTGTGTGTGTGTGTGTGTGGGGTGCATATTTATGTAAGTGTTATTGCGAGTCACTGAGAGAGCATTAGTGTCGGTGTGTGTGTCTGTTGCAGAGTTGCAGCTTTAAAAAGTGTGTTTGTGTGTAAACAGACACTTTGCAGACTGTGTTTTATAATTCCTGTTATGTATAACCGTCCTGTGTGTGTGTGTGTGTGTGTGTGTGTGTGTGTGTGTGTGTGTGTGTGTGTGTGTGTGTGTGTGTGTGTGTGTGTGTGTGTGTGTGTGTGTGTGTGTCTGCAGTGCGTCTTCCTGTCACCTGCTGCTTCGCCCTGTTTCCCCTTAACTCCTTCCACCTTTCAAATTCAAATTCCTAAATGCTTCCTCTCCTCATCCTCACCTCCTTCACTCAACAGTCAGCGTCTTTTTAAACCCATGAAGAAGAATGTCTCAGACTCGTTCAGTTAACAACAAATTGAAAATAAAAAACAATTCATTTAGAAATGAATCAGAGAGAAGAGGTAACGAGGATCTTTTTAAAAAAAGGTATCGCTTCATTTCAGGCCGCATGTCTGCAGATAAAAACTCTTTTTTAAACATCAAATGAAATCCTGTTTGTTTCATTTATTTGAAGTGTCAGAAGAGTCAGTTTGAGTCCTTTCAGGTGGAGATCTGGATGGAAAAGGTTCAGATTCTTGATTTTCCAGATGTGAAAGCGCTCCGTCACAACAGCTGTGCAGTGATGTTTTGAGTATTTTTGGAAATGGATGATTTTTTTTTAATTTCCTTTTATGGGAAACAACAAAAAAAAAAAAAAGATGATTTGAAAGCTTAGAGCTGATGTGGTTCTCAAGTGGTGGGTCGGGACCCCGAAGTGGGTCGCCGATTTGTGCTTTTTTTTGTCGCTTCTGTCCCGTCTTTAAGATTAGTTTTTTTTCATTTATTGGAGAGAGAGGACAGTGGATAGAGTCAGAAATCAGGAAGAGAGAGAGTAAGGAATGACGGGGAAGGAGCCTCAGGTCGGATTTGAACCCGGGCTGCCCGCCTCGAGGACTACCGCCTGTACATGGGGTGTGCACACTAACCACCCGGCCCCTCTGCTCCGTCACATCTTGTTCCACCTGAGGTCCAAACGACAGACACTCATTCATCTGGTGAGAGAGAGAGAGAGAGAGAGAGAGAGAGAGAGAGAACATGCGGGAAAAGTCGGACTCGAACCCAGACCACCCGTCTTTGGGGAGTCTTCTTTACTTTCAAACCCTTTGCACTTCAATTGTCGCGTTTTGCGCTAAACAACAGACTCACGACTCGGTCAGATCTGAACACACAGATACGATTAGATTGAGTGTGACTCCAAATCAACAGCCTTTAATCTGCTTTGACTCTACAGATGAAGAAAACACACTTTTTCAGTAAGCACACAACTTGTTTGAGTATTTTCATGTTGTTGGTGCAGGAGCTGCTAAGAGATAATTCTGCAAACATTTGATGGTGCTGGTTCGTAAAAACGGGAGTGAGGGAGTCCTTTACCCCCAAGTGAAGGAGGTGAAGTATCTCGGGGTCTTGTTCTGGAGCGAGGGTCTGAGAGTCTGAAGGCAAAGCCCTCCGTTTAATGGTCTCTGTTCCTCCCCTCACCTGGAGTCGTGAGCTTCAGGTAGTGAAAGAATGAGACCTGTGATACGTAAGCCTCAGCCTCAGAGATCGGGCTCGACGTTACACCGGTTCTTTGACTTTAAACATGGCGGGTTGTGTTTTTGAAGTCTTAGTCGTATGTCACAGTTTCTGTTTTTATCCCGAGGAAAACCGAGGGGAGGACGAGAGACCGGTGTTTTGGCTTTAGTCGGCTATTTCTGGAAGCTCCTTGAAAAGTCCTGGAATTTGAAATTGGGAGGGGGGGGGGGAGGGAGGGGGGGGGCTCTGCAGCGGTGGGAACGCGGGATGTCGTCTGCAGTCGATGTAGCGGCGGTTCCTTTTTTTTTTGTGGTCGTGGAGAGGTGAAAGTGATAGACGGTTGTTCAGTAACGGCTAATTATTAACCGAGCGAGGATTATGCTGCTGGGTTGTTGTTTTAGCCACACACACACACACACACACACACACACACACACACACACACACACACACACACACACACACACACACACACACACACACACACACACACACACACACACACACACACCTAAAGTTTTTAAGGAGCAGAGTGTGTGTTCTGTGTGTTTTCTTTAAACACACACACATTGTCAGGGGTGTATTTCTGTCCCCGGCTAATTGTCCCCTCCTCTCTCTCTCTCTCTCTCTCTCTCTCTCTCTCTCTCTGTCTCTCGCCCCGTCTCTCGCCCCTCTCCTCTGTCTCTTCGTCTCAATCACTCCGTCTCCCCCTCACACTCGAGCGCAGCGGTACGTGTCAGGGGGAATAACGGATCATGCGAGCGCTCATGAAACAACACGGCTGGAGAGCTATTGTTGTGGCCAACACACACTCCTCTCTCGCTCCAATCATACTGACATTCCTCTGATGCCTCTCTCTCTCTCTCTCACACACACACACACACACACACACACACACTCTTTAATGCTCTCTCTCTCTCTCATCTTGATGTTTCTCTCCGGGAACAGAAAGGAAAAATTAAAAGTCAGAAAAAAGTAATAAAAGAATGAAAACTCCTGCTGAGCTTCTGCATACTTCGTCCTCTTGGTAACCATACTGTGTGTGTGTCTGTGTGTGTGTGTGTGTGTGTGTGTGTGTGTGTGTGTGTGTGTGTGAGTGTGTGTGTGCGTGTGTGTGGGATTATTTCTCAAGTGATTATTTCTTTTAATCGCTGAATTTCAACGATAAATCGCGCTTAATCACATTTCTAATCGCGTGTTTGGACGTTCATTAATTTTGCTGTCATGCTTTTATTTTGTAATTCGTCCTCTCGCCAGCTGAGGGTACTTAACTTCCTTTTTGGATTTTTTTTTTAAAAGCTTTTATTTTGAAATAAAGTTCTGTAGATTGGAAGGTGAGGACAAGAAGTTAAGCACAAAAACAGGAAGTGGTCAGGGATCCCAAAGTGAGGTCAAAACAGCTCAAAAGGAACGGTAACAAAAGGTCAATGTGTGATGTCATAAGGTCAATGTGTGATGTCATGAGGTCAATGTGTGATGTCATGAGGTCAATGTGTGATGTCATGAGGTCAATGTGTGAAGTCATGAGGTCAATGTGTGAAGTCATGAGGTCAATGTGTGATGTCATAAGGTCAATGTGTGATGTCATGAGGTCAATGTGTGATGTCATGAGGTCAATGTGTGAAGTCATGAGGTCAAAGTGTGATGTCATGAGGTCAATGTGTGAAGTCATGAGGTCAATGTGTGAAGTCATGAGGTCAATGTGTGATGTCATAAGGTCAATGTGTGAAGTCATGAGGTCAAAGTGTGATGTCACGAGGTCAAAGTGTGATGTCATGAGGTCAATGTGTGAAGTCATGAGGTCAAAGTGTGATGTCACGAGGTCAAAGTGTGATGTCATGAGGTCAGTGTGTGATGTCATGAGGTCAATGTGTGATGTCATGAGGTCAAAGTGTGATGTCATGAGGTCAATGTGTGATGTCATGAGGTCAAAGTGTGATGTCATGAGGTCAGTGTGTGATGTCATCAGGTGGATATTACTGTCTGAGAGTTTGTTAAAGTGAAATGAGACATTCAGAGATGCAGCGAGGTCGTTCTTTAACATCAGTGAGACTACAGGGAGACACTGAGGACGAGTATCTACGGAGAGCCTGAAGGGACATAATAAGATGAGATCTACAGATATGAAAGTGTTAATTACAGCGTGATGATTACTCTGTCGGCCTGATGAGGAGACTTCTATGTTTTGCTGGATGGAAACAGGTATCACATCTGGGTTTGAATGTCTTTTATTTTGACAGTCGCTTCTTCTTCTTCTTCTACAGCGAGCTCAGAAACAGGTCGTTTGTGTTTTTGAATTCTGGATGAAATAATCTGATCTTTGTCTTAAACACACTGCAGATGATTTTTATCACACCACAGGCTTCCTTTTCACCTGTGTGTGTGTGTGTGTGTGTGTGTGTGTGTGTGTGTGTGTGTGTTAGAGTGAGGAAGAGAATCGATAGTGAGTGACAGGAGGGAAGGTTGCTGATGTCGGAGTGTTATTCTGGGCCCTCCTTATCACGACAGGCTGTTAGAGCCCACACACACACAGAAACACACACACACAGAAACACACACACACAGAAACACACACACACAGAAACACACACAGAAACACACACACGCACACACACTGTTGATGGAGGTCGTATTGTTGGCAACACAGGGGGAGCAAAGTCGTTTAGTTTTTGTGAAGCATTGCGGCTTCACACACACACACACTCTGTCTCTCTCTCTCTCTCTCACACACACACACACACACACACACTGGTAGCAGAATAACATCCACACACACACTCAGCGTGAACTCCTTTCATCAATTTGGTGTTTTTCATTCTTCTGCATGGAGCATTAAGTTCTTTTAATGGAGCACAGTGGTTTGTTAAACACACACACACTCACACACATTCTCACACACATAGTCACACAGTCTCTCACACACACACACACACACACATATAGTCACACATAGTCTCACACACACACACAGTCACTCACACACACACACTCTCACACATGGGACAGAGAGAAACGCACTCAAACACGGTCAGTTGTTTTGCTGTCTCGCTGAGGTATGTGTGTGTGTGTGTGTGTGTGTGTGTGTGTGTGTGTGTGTGTGTGTGTGTGTGTGTGTGTGTGATTGTCTAGCAAGCACAAACAGAGCTATCAGTTGTCACACTGGGTCAGGTTACATCTGTGTGTGTGTCTGCGGTAGTGTTCATATTCTCCTGTCTGCTCTTGCTGATATTTGTGTGTGCGTGCGTGCGTGTGCGTGTGTGCGCGCGCTTGTGTGTGTCGTGTTTCACTCCGCTTTGTGCTGCTGGTTAATTGATAAAGGTTAAAGCGTTGTTCGTCGGGGAGCTTAAGTCACCTCGCTGCACTGTGTTTGTGATAAGAGCCTCCACGTCGACCAATCAGAGAGCTCCTTTCATCGACTCGTCCAATCAGGAACAGAAGGTAAACTAAGGCTGCTCGAGTAACCAACGGATGATTGCAGATCATCCAAGACGCAGCAGAGCGACGCTAACTAGACTCTTCTCGCCTGTCGCCCCCCGGTGGTGGAATAAACCCGATCTGCACCTTTAAGTAAAACATAAAGACCCATCAGTTTTTAAAATCAGTTTCATTTTCTGTTTGTTTATAAATGTTCTCCATCCTGTGCAGTTATTGATCAAAGTGACGCCTCATCGTAATGTCGATCGCCCACACGTCCTCTGTTTGTGTCATTTTATTACATTTTATGTCCAGCAACCTGCTGTGTGTGTGTGTGTGTGTGTGTGTGTGTGTGTGTGTGTGTGTCTCAGGGGCCAAGGAGGCGGTTTCATGCTTCACTTACCAACCAGCCGGGGTGAGAGACACCCGGGTAAAGATGCTCTTTCTCTCTCTCTCTCTCTCTCTCTCTCTCACTCGCTCGCTCGCTCGGCCTGCCTTTCTGTTTTCCGGATGAAAACAAGAGAGAGAAAAGAGAGAGGGAGAGAGAGGTGAAGATCAAAGCGAGAAATATGACCCTCTGTCACCACGGAAAAGAACTGATCCTCTCCCCCTGTGTGCGTCTGTGTGTGTGTGTGTGTGTGTGTGTGTGTGTGTGTGAGAGAGAGAGAGAGAGAGAGAGGGTGCGGACTGAACAAAACAGCAAGAGGGGAGAGGCAGGTCAACATGTGTGTGTGTGTGTGTTGGGAAATAGATAATGTTTCACAAAGGCTGTTTCAGTCTCTAACTTTTGAGAGAGAGAGCGAGAGAGAGAGGGAGAGGGAGGAGGAGGGGCGAGAGACATTGACAGTGATAGAGAGAGAGAGAGAGAGACAGAGAGAGAGAGAGCAATGGAACTAGAAGGTTTGATTTAAGACATTCTTATCTAACTGAAGGTGAAGTAGAAAACAAAAAATGTCATGTTTAGATTTTAAGCTCTTTGTATTCCTTTGACGTAAACATTCAGTTTATACTCGGTTAAAAAACACATTCATGTCCCGTGCTCGAGCACAGATTTTGGATTATTTTGTTTTATTCACATTTTTACAGCAATTTGTCGTCCTGTTTCTTTAAAATCCTTCCAGCGGGTTTGAGCTCGTCTGCAACCTGCAAATGTGACCCTGCAGATTTATTCATAAAAACAAAGAAACAAACTTTTCAGTAGAGACGGGACAGATCAGATCTGATATTGGAATCGGATCCGGTATTGACTTATGTGTAAATGAAAGTTTTGGGGGTCCAAAACCAGAGCCAGGCGGCACACCAAAAAAAAAAGTAAAAAAAAACAAAAACGTTTGGGTCGGAAGTTTTAGGAAAATGGATCGGTGCGTCTCTACTTTTCAAAACAGAGTCTTCTCGTATGAAACACAACAGAAGCATGTCGGGGTTTCTCTCTGAATAAACACGAGAGCGAAGCAAAGCCGGCCCTTTTTTAGAGGGCGGCCATTTTTAAGCTCGCCGCAACCGATGAGAAGAAGCAGCCGCACCTGAAGTGATAGAGATGGAGGGATGAGGGGAGGAAAGGACGAGAGAGAGGGAGGGTGTTGTCTGAAACAGAATTATTTGATGCCTGTGAACACACACACACACGCACACACGTAAACACACACACACACACACACACACACACACACACACACACACACACACACACACACAGTCTCTTAGGTGCACTTAGCAGATTGGTTTAGAAATCGCATTAGGGAGTGTCACAACAGCTTCTCCTCTCGTTCATCAGGTAATCTCTCCATCCCTCCTCCTCCCTCTGTCATATCTCCTTCCTCTGCTCCTCCTTTCACCTCCTCATCCTCCCCTCCCTCCCCTCCCCTCCTCAGCTGTGTTAAATTCTCCTCTAATTTTCCATCCTGCATCTCTCACCTCCTCCCGTACGTCCTCCATCATCCTCTTTCATCAGCTTCCTTTCTTCTCCCTTTCCTCACCTCTTCACTTCCTTTATGTGTCCTTCTTCTTGGACACCTTGCCTCCTTTCCTCTTCTAAATGTCTGTTCATCCTCTCCTCTCTTCTCCTCCTTTCTTTTCCTTTCTTGTCCCTCCTTCTCTTTTCCCTCCCTATGTTCCTCATCTTTTCTTGTCTCCTTTCTTTTATAATTCTTCTTGATCAATCAAATTCCTTTACCCTCTCCTTCACCTCCACTTCCTCTTCGCTCCCTCCATTCTCCTCTTTTCCCTTATGGCCTCTTTTCCCTTCTTTCTACTTGATTTTCTCCTACCCCAGTCTCCTCTTTCTTCTCCTTCTTGCTTTCCTTTCATCCCTCCTTTACTCCGTTTTTTGCACACACCTCTCTTTCTATACCTCTGTTGTTTCCTCTCCTCTCCTTGTCTCCTTGTCCTCCTCCTAACCCTCCCTCTTTTCCTTCCCTTACATCCTTCTTTTATTCAATCTTCTTGTCATTTACCCCTCCTCTCTGTCCTCTCTCTCTCTCTCTCTCTCTCTTCTTCCTCCACCTGGTCTTATCTCTCTATTTATTGTGACAGCTTGTCAGAGGTGTGTGTGTGTGTGTGTGTGTGTGTGTGTGTGTGTGTGTGTGTGTCTCCCTGTGTGTGTTTTGGAGACGAAAAAAGAGAAGCGACCGACAGATTTACAGTTTAGAATGAGCGGCGTACAGAAAACTGCGATATCAAAGAGAGAGAGAAGAGGAGGAGGAGGAGGAGGTCAGAGGGGAAGGAGGAGATGAAAGGAGACGAGAGAGGAGGAGAGGAGGGGGAGAGGGTAAAGAGAGGGCAGCGGGGGGATGACAGGTGACGTGTGTGTGTGTGTGTGTGTGTGTGTGTGTGTGTGTTTGTGTGTGTTTGTGACGGACAACATGTTATTAATAAAAACAAGACAAAGAAGAAATGATCAGACGTTTGTGTTATTAGGCAAATAATTACAGCGGAAATCAATAAATCACATGACAAGAGCGTGTGTGTGTGTGTGTGTGTGTGTGTGTGTGTGTGTGTGTGTGTGTGTGTGTGTGTGTCAGCATGCAGAAACTTTATCAGACAGCGTGTTATTAACAAAAACTTTAACTTGGTGTAATTAGCAGTGTGGAAACATGTCAGCAGCATGCGACGCGAAACACTTTTTCACATCTTTTTTTACAGGTCTGTGTGTGTGTGTGTAAGTGTGTGTGTGTGTGTGTGTGTGTGTGTGTAGGTGTGTGTGTGCGTGCGCTCGTCTACGCCAACCCGGCGCGTCAAAGCGTCTTCACAGACAGCGTGTTATTAATGAAAACGTATAATAATCCATTTAAAAACATGTCATCATGATTAGAATAATAACAGTGCTTTAACTGACTGAGACGTTTCTGGAGGGACGAGCGTGTGTGTGTGTGTGTGTGTGTGTGTGTGTGTGTGTGTGTGTGTGTGTGTGTGTGTGTGTGTGTGTGTGTGTGTGTGTGTGTGTGTGTGTGTGTGTGTGTGTGTGTGTGTGAGCAAACACACATGGGAGCGCTTCAGTCGAGTGCCGACAGAAGTTTCTAGTTCATTGTTTTCGCACAAAAAAACCAGATTGTGGACAGGAAGATGAAGCTGTAACAAACGACGCTCGCGGACGAAGTTAAGACTATGACAGCTTAATTGTTAAAATTATCTGTGTCGTCGTCGTCGTCGCTTCACGGAGGGATGAAGCTTTTTACCTGAACTTTGAGTTCAGTAAGTATTAAATCTGTCGGAGTTGGACTGCTCTCTGAAGGTCTTACACAGTTTTTATCCTCCTTCATCTGTCCCGACTTCTTGATCCTACATGTCGTACCCTCGCTCCCCGATCCCAACATTTCCTGTCTCTCTCTCTCCAGGTGTTCTACCTCACAAAGACATGCGAGAGAATCAACGTAGGACACTTTACAGTAGCCCTCTTCAGAGTGCGATTCCACAACAGTGCCGCAATGAAAGTGTGTAGACAAACAGTGGGAGCTCCACATATAAACCCCTTTTCCACCATATTGAACCGAGGACTTGTAGACTCACACTCATACAATTGGAAAGGGTCCGCGGATACCCATCGTGTCCCGGCAACGCCTCTGATACTGTCTCCGATGGCGGTACAGAGTTGTGACTTCATCGCACATAAAGTAAGGAAATATGTCGAAACAATTCTTCCTAGCACTAAATCGTATACCGTTGGAAAGCCGGTTTAGTTCCCTTTTTAAATGGTGCCACATTTGTCAGGAACATGCTGCTCATCCCACAAATACATGCATTTGTGGGATGAGCAGCAGAGCTCAGTATGTGGGATGAATAGATCCATATAAACATCGCACATAAAGTAAGAAAATTTGTGTTTGGTAGATTCTTTCTTTGTTGTAACAATTCTTCTTGGCTTTAAATCTCATACGATTTGAAAGCTGGTTTATTTCCCTTTTTAGATGGTGCCACATTTGTCAGGAACATGCATTTGTGGGATGAGCAGCAGAGCTGAAAATGTGCGATGCGCCCCGGGAAAAACTTGTCAAATCTTCTCTAGAGAAAGAAAGAATCTACCAAACACAAATTTCCTGACCTCTTTTTAAATTATAAACTGTATATATGCTCCGTGGTAGAGTCGGTCGTCTTTCAACCTGAAGGTCAGGGGTTCGATCCCCAGCTCCGGCAGCAACATGTCCGATGTGTCCTCGGGCAAAACACTTAACCCCAAGTTGCTCCTGCTGCTTCGTCTTCAGTGTGTGAATGTGTATGAATGGGATGAGTTACTTCTGATGGACTCTTCACACAGCAGCCTCTACCATCAGGGTGTGAATGTGTAGGTGTGACCTGCGGTGTAAAAAGCACTTTGAGTAGTCAGAAGACGAGAAAATGAATATACAAGCTTCAGTCCATTTAGGATTTTCTTGGAAACAGCGATGAATAGAAACGTGCTTCTAACAGGTCGAAACCTCGAGCAGATCCAGACTCATTGGTCCGTCACAAGTGGCTCCGTTGGCACGCGGTTCAGGACCTCAAATTCAACTCCAAACGGGCGGATTCAGGGACTGAATTATGTACTGCAGCTTTAAAAACGACTTAGAGAGACGTGCTAGCCTCCGCTAATTAGCATATAAAGGATTTGTGTTTTTAAAGCATTGTTGCTCACTCATTTGGACGCGTCAGACGCACAGTTCCTAATATTGAATATCTGAAAACATTGTTTTTATAGCCATGAGCTTGTCATTCAGTCGCTACATCCGTGTGTCATTGTGTTAGCGTGTTAGCGTGTGTATATGTGATACTGTGTGTGTGTGTGTGTGTGTGTGTGTGTGTGTGTGTAGACATGCTGTCGTTTTGATAGCTTGTCATTGAAGCGATCCGGTCCACTGTAATTTTCTACTCAAAGGAAACAATGCAACAATACATGCTTCGCTGTCAAAAAAAAAACCTCCACGCTGCGTGTGTGTGTGTGTGTGTTGGTGTGTGTGTGTGTGTGTGTGCATGTTGGTGTGTGTGTGTGTGTGTGTGTGTTCACGCTCTCCTCACTGTAACTGTTGAATCCGTCTTAGTTTGCACAACATCTTTTTGTCTTTTTCTTCCTTTTCTTCCACTTTTTCTATTTCTATTTCTGTTTTTGTTTGTTTCTCCTTTCTTTCCTTTCCATCTCTCTCTCTCTCTCTCTCTTTCTCTTCCCCTCTTCTTTTCTTCTTTCTCCTTTTTTTATTGTTTGACATATTGGTGTCACCGATAAATCACCGCACGGCAGCTTTAAAAGAGAGAGATGGAAAACAGACGGAGGGATGGACGGATGTTTTTTTCCTTTATTTGACGAGAGAGAGAGAGAGAGAGAGAGAGAGAGAGAGAGAGAGAGAGCTGGACTTGAACCCAAGCCGCCCTCTGTACATGGGGCGGGACCTAACCGCTAGGCCATCTGCGCCCACAAAGTCAAGATTTCTAAACACTCTGCAGGAAGTCGTTTTTTAATTTTCCCGCATTTTAAAACTTCATTTTTAGGATTCTTCAAATCATTTAGAAGATTTTTCAAATGTCCCACATCTGATGAAAAATGTAATTCCTCATCACTGAGTTGGTAATTCTCTTTCAAAACATCCAAGAGAGTTGGACTCTACATGCGTGAAACACACAAAAGCCTCAAATCATAAGAAGACGCTTGAAATTTCTTTCCAGCATGTTGAACAATTAAATGGTTAAAGTTGTATTTTTCTAAATTCAGACATGACGCACGGTCACTGCGCTCACCGCCGGACAATGTCACACATGAAGGACGTATCAGTCTGGTGTTGGAGGTTCAGAACATGACTTTGGTTTTAGCCGTCTAAACTCAGATGAAAACCACGTGAATAGCCTGCAGGATCATAATAAACTGAAGTGAAAATCAAAACCGCAAAGTGTGAGCGGACATAAAAAGCTCGGTGGAACCAATAAAAGCAACATTCTTCAACATGAAAGCACAGAGACGTGAACAGCTCGGTGTTCATTCATTAACAGAGTTCTTAATAATGACGGAGGTCGGTTCATTCATTGACTGTCGGCATGTGATTCCTCATGGTTTCAACCGGTCAACACTTTTCTGTAGAGAGTGAGATGATAAAGGTATCTTACTATCTGATCATTAAGGAAACATGCTATGTTGAAGTGCTGGCTTCTCTGACAACAATGCAGCAGCCAGTATGTCCTCCTTCTAACTTTAGATTCTGCTCCTGAATGCTCTGGATTTGTTTGGACCAGAGAAGGTAGGCACTTTTAAGACGACCCCCCACACGACCGTTTTGGACGCCCCTCGGTTTGTCAGATATGAGAGCAGTTATCAGGTCAACAGGTGTTGCAGCGATGGAAGCGGTCAAGAGAAGTGGTTCAGATAGAAGTGATTGTACCCGACCTAAAAAGCCTCTGCATGTTTCTAATAAGCTCCACGAGCAGAAACGTGCTCAAACTAGGATCAATATTGGAGATGCTTTTGAAAAATGGAGAGAGGTTAGAACACAGAAAGGTTTACAGACCCATGCAGAGCTGGATCAACACTGAAGCTTCAGAGTCCACCACATGGTGACCTGAGTGAGCATCCACTCTAGAGAGGAGGGGGGGGGGGGGGAGACAGCTCTCTACAATGTTTAGAATTTGACCGGCGCCCCAAATGAATTCAAAGAACACACATTTCCTTCACTTCTTTAATTCACCGTGCATCACTTCTGCTCTTAATAATCTGCTTTATATGTAAATACATTTAAGAACCTTTTTTTTAAAGTTTGAATCCAAAATCCTTCAAATCTAAACGTATGAGATCTCCAAGTCGTCGGACACGGCGGTTTAACAGCAGATTAGTTCGAGCTAGCAGGCTCAGCGCTAATCTGAGCTCCTCTGCATTAATCATTGATTCGCTGTCTGCCTGTAATTGATATGTAAATAGCATGTTTAACCTCCATTTACATGTGTGTTTGAGCGGGCGCCCGGGCTCACACCGATAAGTGTGTGTTTGTGTGTGTGTTTGCCAAAGATGGAGCGAGTGTGGGAGTGCAAGAGGCATGTTGAAGGAGGGGGAGGAGGGGGGGAGGAGGGGGGGGGGGGGGGTCGCCTCCAAGTTACAAAAGAAGTTAATTAAAAATGAAAAAAGGGAATGAAGGAGGGAGGAGGAGAGGAGAGGAGGGGAGACGGGAGTGGACGGAAGCAGTCGGGGGTGGACAGAGGGGCGAGAGAGAGAGAGAGGGAGAGAGAGGGAGGAAAGCTGAAATAAAAGGAGGGGAAGGAGAGAGAGAGAGAGGGAGGGAGGGAAGCAGTGTTTTATTGAAAACGGGTGGACAAACAGTGTGTAATTGGCTGGGGCCGCGGGGGCTAAAGGAGAGGTTCAAAGAGAGGAGAGAGAGAGAGATAGAGAGCAAATTAACAGATAGTGGAGGGGGAGGAACGAGGAGGGAAGGGAAAGAGATGACATGGGAGAAAGAGAAAGAGAGGGAGAAGAGGAAAGTGTTGACTCAGAGAAAGATCAGTGGATTAAAAAAAAAAAAAAAAAAGAGAGAGAGAGAGCGAGAGAGAGAGAGAGAGAGAGAGAGAGTGCTTTAAAACACGGCCACAAAGTACGCAGACACCTGAACTTTGGCATCAAAAATGACCGCTGGAATAATCTGTTAATTCTTTGAGTTTGAAGCCTTGATGCAGAAGTTCAGGAGCTGCTCTACCTGTGCTGCTGTCCCCTGGCCTCCCCTCATAGACACGCCCCCCTGATCACCTGATGTCATACCCGACTTCAGCAGGTGTTGTCACCGTTATACGGCTTTCCCCGTTTTTAAACCGCAGGGTCCAAATGAAACGTTACACGAGCGTCCACAGACCATAAAGAGCGAGCGAGTGTGGTCACCACACCTCAGGTAAATAACAGCTCCCTTTATTAGCATGTGTGAGTGTGTGTGTCAGCGTGTGTGTGTGTCAGCGTGTGTGTGTGTGTGTGTGTGTGTGTGTGTGTGTGTGTGCTGACTAAGGCTTATCAGATTCTCAAGGGGCGAGAAAAAAAAACTGAAGAGAGAGAGAGAGGTTAGAAAAAAAAGAGGATGAAGGTATTCTCTCTCTCTCTCTCTCTCTCTGTCTCTCTCTCTCTCTCTCTCTCTCTCTCTCTCTCTCTCTCTCTCTCTGATTGAATGGAAGCTGAAAGGTTGTGACCTCTTTCTAAACACTCCACGGTTCTCAGCATTAATCAAATAACACTCACACACACACACACACACACACACACACACACACACACACACACACACACACACACACACTCTCTCGGGCTGACCTTCACACACTTGCATGCATGCACAGTAGACACGCATACGCTTAAAAATCCGCGAAGAAGAAGAGGAGGACGGAAAAAAAAAATCACACAGGCAGATGCAAATGGTGGGTCGGTCTCACACACACACACACACACACACACACACACACACACACACACACACACACACACACACACACACACACACACACACACACACAACCACACACACACACACACACAAATGCAGCCAGGTGAATTTAGATGAGATTATACACACATACCACTGTGTATAAACAGTGTCAAATGCCCTGCGTGTGTGTGTGTGTGTGTGTGTGTGTGTGTGTGTGTGTGTGTGTGTTTCTCTCTCTGCATCTTTATGTGTGTGTGTGTGTGTTTGTGTGTGTGTGTGTGGTCGTAACAGTGACATCTGCACCGTTGGCTAAACAGCTTGCGAATATGCTGATAAAAACAACGCCGGCAGCCAAATTTACAACACCTATAAAACACACACACGCATACACACACACAGGCCGACGACCACACGTAAACACACACACACACATACACACACACACACACACGTACACTCAGAGGGCGTATTATGGCGAGATTTACGGTGTGTCTGTGTGTGTGTTTGGGTTTATTGCAGTTTACAGGACAGAAAGAGCGTCTATGTAAGCAACAACTTCAGACTCTGTGTGTGTGTGTGTGTGTGTGTGTGTGTGTGTGTGTGTGTGTGTGTGTGTGTGTGTGTGTGTGTGTGTGTGTGTGTGTGCGTGGGTGTGGGAAGACAGAGATGTGTGTGTTGGTAGGAAAGGACCCAGACTCAGAGAATTTTGAAAGTTTTGTTTTATTTTCTTTTGTCACAGTTAAATTAAACGATTAAACTCTTTTATTTCCCCCGCTTGTATCTTGAATTTTTGATTTATTAGATTTTGTGATTTTTTGTGATGATCAATTAATTATCAGAAAAATGTTTTTTAAATGACAATTCGATTTTTTTTTTGCTAAATAGACTGCGAGCAATGCAGCGTATAGAAAAGGAAGTCGTGGTTAGAAGTCGTTTATCTTGAGACGCCGGCTTCTGGAATGGCCGACCTGTTAGCCATCGTATCGTCGGATGTCATCGACGGTTGCCGTTTGGTCCAGAGATTTGATTCAGTGCAGCATTCACGGTTGCCGTATCAAATCAAGGCGTCATATGGATGTTCCTGTGACGTTTCACCTTTAATCTGAATATCATGGAGGCTTAATGGGGGGACGAAGTGATCCCCCCTCTCTACCATCTTTTGGAGTGTTACAGGGGCGAGAAGGGATCAGCTGAGGCAGCGGGGGAGCACAGCGCTGTGTGTGTGTGTGTGTGTGTGTGTGTGTGTGTGTGTGTGTGTGTGTGTGTGTGTGTGTGTGTGTGTGGAGCTCCCGCCGTGCCGTCCCTCTGCAACGCCGCAACAATGTGAATTCACAGAGTGGGACACCAACATTACTCCGTCCTGGAATCAATATGAAAGTTAGAGAGTTAGTCACTTATTATTGACACGAGATAGAAATGGCGGTAAAATTGATGCAAAAGTGAAACATGGATTCTTGTTGTTTCCATGGTAACAGTAGCAACACACTATCATTGTCATCAGAATCTTTACCTTATAGTTTAAAGGTTAAAGGTCAGATTGGACCCTGGCTGAGGTCATTTCTGCGGTCATGTCTTCTAGTTTCGATGCGGTGAAGTTCTGTCGACCTTTGCTGCAACAGAAAGTGCAACTGATCCAAAATGGCGTCAGAAGAGGAGGCACTGACCTGCTAACTGTCGGTACAGTCAGCCCTTGCAGCAGACGGACGGCCCTGCGTGTGCGTGGGAGTGTGAGAACGACCAACAGGAAGTCGTTTAAAAAAAATGAAGCGTAAACATGCTCATGAAGCATTCTCCTGCATAAATACAGCTCCCATTCTTAAAAAGAGTCAGTGCACTCTGAGCAGAAATAAGTCTGTGCGTGTTTATTCTTCCTATATCAGGAGCTCTTAAACTTTTTGTTTTTTTCCAACTTGTAACCCACACTGAGTAAATTTAGCCTCGGCCTGGGACTGAGGGGAAAAGATACGGAGCACACTGTGGTCATCAGGAAACGTGGCCGGACCGAAACATGCAACCTGCTTATGAGTCCCAGCTGGAGTTTATTAGAAACATTCACCTGTTAATGAAGTGTCCACGTGTCTGCTTATCTGTCGTCCTGCTTATTTACAAAGAACAGAGGGTCAGCTTGAATACACACAAGTTATACTTTATTATAATGGCAACCATATTGTTTATGGGCACAATCACAAAGCATCAACCAGCGTCACATCCTGCAGCTCCTCGAGCCTTTACTGTAGAGATATCTCTTCAATCAAGGCTCAAAAAGGAAGAATGTTCCACATGTTCCACATGATTATATCATAAAGTCTGTCCTGTGTAAATGTGTCTCTGAGTCCTGACTGTCTACAATGAGGGAGAAGCTCGAGTCCCGCTGGCTGTGTTGTTGTCAGAGCCGTGTTTACATGGACGGGACGGCCGGCTCCTCCCCTTGTGTATAAAAGCTGTTTTAGTCAAGAACTAGAGAGAAGAAGAAGAACATACTCACTGATTATTTGGATGTTAGTAAGAGTTTTTAGATCACGCTCATTCTGTGTCAGTTTACATGAAATGTGAAGCTACGAGCTAACTAAAGAGCGCTAACATTAGCATGCTAACACAACAATGTGAAGCTACGAGCTAACTAAAGAGCGCTGACATCAGCACGCTAACACAACAATGTGAAGCTACGAGCTAACTAAAGAGCGCTGACATTAGCATGCTAACACAACAACACAACGCGAGACAGGGACAATTTTGTCCGCCGCTTACGATTAGTGCTTAATTATGCTGCGCTCCTGAGCTGATAATTCCTTTGTGCAAACACGAGTGTAGGGGGGGTTGGAGGTGTGTCTCTGGAGGAGAGCGGAGGCTTCAGGATGGAGGAGGTTTCGCAAAACAGCAGTTTGTTTTGGTTTCATGCTGGAGCTCAAGGGCGACATCTAATGGATTAAAAAAGTTGTATATTCTCCCTTTAAAGAAAGTAAAAATGGTATTCATTGGTTCGTGCGTGGGAACTTAACACTTCTGGCCACCCCCCCCCCCCCCAGTCAAACAGTCAAAAAACACAAACATACAATTTCAGGTAAATTGGAGAAACCATCAAATATCATCAACTTGTTGAGATTTTAATAAATTCGGTTAAATCGTCCATGAGGTAAAAATGATATCATTTAATCTGCCCTGAGCATCATACTGTTTGTCCTCTTGACTCACTTGCATTCCTTCAAACTACTTCAGGTCTTCAAGGATAAACTGTTTAAAACTCTTGACTGGACTAACACCTTCAATCCAGATAAGCTGGTTAAGGTGTTTACACGACAGTTAAAAAAATAAAGACTTAATAAGGTTATAATTGAGTTATTGGAGTGTAAGTAAACACAGCGATGGAAAAGTTCTGGAGGTTGAAAAAATTCAGGGTCGCGTTGGGAATTCTATCGCTCTGAAGATGAACCTGTAAAAAAAAAAAAAAGACGTCACTTTCTTCTCAGATCGTTTCATTTTCAAACTTGAGTCCGGAGCAGGAATGTGTGTGAATCCCTCTCAACCCGTCTCATGTTCCTCCTCGTTTTTACTCTTTTCCTCTCCGCCTCCTCCCTCCCTTCCTCCCTCCATCCTCTCCCCTCTCTGTGGTTCGAATTAGACAATGAAAACAATGAATTTGGTGTCTGTTTCTTTCTCTCTGTGTGTCTCGCCCTCCCCCACTTCTTTCTCTTCATGTTCCCTCTCATAGTGACCCTCTGTCGCAGACTCTCGCCCATGCCAGCAACCCCCACTTCGCTCTGTTTTTTCTGTTTATCTTCTGTCTCTCTTTTTTTTTGTGTTTTTCCCCGTACTCAAATATCTCCATCTTTCTCTATTTCATCCCCCCTTAAATATCCCTCTCTGTAATATTTCTGTCTGTCTCTCTTTCTCTCTGTCTGTCTCTCTGTGTGATTTCATGCTCCAGCTGCCCTATTATCAGTCTGTCTGAGGTTGTGTTAACATCAACAATACGGCTACACATTCACTGATGGACAGATAGATGGACGGGTAGATAGACTTTCAGCACAGTGGATCCTTTAAAAACGTATATTTGTCATCTGTCCTTTCTGATTAATGATTTTTAACAAGTTAAAAGTTTTAAACACCAGGTGGAAGCTCTACTTCATGCAAGAGTTCTGAGACTGAACAGAAAAACAATTTTCAGAGGTTTTAATCTTAATTTGATCAGACATTTTTGAGTTAGTATGCAGAATATTCAAATGTAAAAGCGTCCGAATAAGGAGTCCTGAGGAACACCTGTTTCAAGCTGTATGGGTGCTATATTTTGTGAAAATCAGTTCCTTTCACAATAACTCACGTTGTGTTTAGATTAAAGTTTAAAATCAATTGATCTGAATCAATTGGCCCTTTATCTTTAGCATGACATTAGGCTATAGTCCTCCAATTGGGGATCCAGGTTCGGATCTGATCTTGTGGTTCCTTTCCTTCATGTCATTCCTCACTCTCTCTCTCCCTGATTTCCGACTCTATCCACTTACCAATCTCTCCAATAAAGGCACAAAATGCCCCAAAAAATAGGTCTTAAAAAACAATATTTTAGATGATTCAAACATATTTTGAGGGAAAACTAATTAACATCAATTAAGGAGTGTCTTAATCAGGAGCCCTGAGGAACACCACTTTAAACAAGAAACAGATGCACGACCTGTTTTCCCCTAGAAATCTTTTTTCCAGCCATAATTTATAAAAAACGGTTACCATGACGTACCCTGACATGACGTACTAAATACGTACGGACATTGTCAAATTCTTCCCCCAAAAAGTGAGAGATTGACTTAGAAGGTATTATATTGTTGAGTATCTGCTCTCATAATTTCTTAAATCTGCAAATTTTCATCTGTGAAACTGAAGTCTGTTGAACTGTAACTTTCATGAACTATATATGAACTTTCTATATGCTCAAGAAACGTTCAAGAAGTGTTGGTTTTTAACATGATTTTTTGTTTTGCATCATTGTGGTCTGACTCAGGACTATCATCTTCTCTCCTGGAGGGTCTGCAGATGCCTGGAGTATTTATCTTTAGCCCGGGTCACAGGGTGAAACATGTTCTCTATTCAGGATCTTGTTATAGTCTCCCTGAACCCAACAAGATTTCCTACTTGCTGTTTTTACTTTCTCTCTCTTTAAATGGTCTTTATTTGCTTCTTGCTAAATATCACCCAACACAAACAAGGCAAACATTCAGCGCCTCCTGCAAAGAGAAACATCCACATGTCCGATAAAGAACTCCCCTTTGGAAAATCCTCCTGTTTTTAAACGCAACAAGCTGCAAAGGGAAGCAGACGAGTTTAGTAAATCAAGAAAACACAGTTCAGTTATTTTCCAATAATGCTCAGGGTGTGGCGTTCCTCCAGTTTCAGAGTCAGAGGACTTCTTGTTAGTGTTTTCTTGACCCGTGTGACCTTTGGGAAGAACGCGAGATCAATGATGGAAAACGTATGCAAAGAATCTCCTTTCTTTCTTATATTTCATGTCATTTCTTTTACATATTCTCAACATTTTCCCGTCTCATCGTCGCCTTTTTTCTCCTCACAATAGAAGAATGAACATCTTCTTCATTAATCACTCCCTCCCACTGCTCTCCTTCTCTCTCCGTCCCCCCCGCCAGAAGTTTCCCTCATCCGTCAAACATCTCTGTCTTCTTCTTCTGCGTCTTCTTTTCTTCTTCTCTGCAAGACAATATGGTCACTCCTGAACCCCCTTCTCCCTCCCTCTGCACCTCCTTTTCCTTTCAATCTGTTGCTATGTTCCTCCTTCCACCATTTTCTTTGTTTTTCTTTCCCCTCTTGAACCTCTTTCCTTTCTTTTTAAGTAATTTCTTCCTTAAACTCTTCCTTTCTGCCTCAACTTTATCTCACCTTCTGTGCGAAAATGACTCCTTCACTTACTTCCTTTCCTCGCTCTCTTATTCTGCTAAATGTTCCTCCTCCTGACCCGGTTGTCTTTTATCTCTCTTGTGTGTGCGAGACAAATCTTCCCACTGTTGTTGTTTGGATTCCTTCAGGATTTGTTAAATCTCGGCCATGTTTGTAGTTTTTGGAGCATGGGGATTTTTTCTTTTTTTTTTGTCAGTGCTGTCTGTAACGAGAGAAAGAATGTGTGTGCGTGAACATGTATGACGCTAACTCAACTCCGTGTTTATGTGTGTGTGCAAACATGTGCAACACTTCCTACAAGTTGTCTATGTGAGAGAATGTGTGTGTGTGTCTTTTAACTCAAACACACACACTCGGCTTAAAAGCAGCATTTCCTGCCTCAGAGGATGAAAGCTGCATGATTATTTGTCCTGTGTGTGTGTTGGTGTGTGAGTGTGTCTGAGTGTGTGTGTGTGTGTGTGTGTGTGTGACCCACTTGAGGCCAACAAATACCACAGGCCTCGCTGTTCGTGTGAACTATTTTCTTGATCTGTAAATGTGTGTGTATGGTTTAAAAAGAGAGAGAGAGAGAACATGTGGGCCTGGATGTACACACCTGTGTGTGTGTGTGTGTGTGTGTGTGTGTGTGTGTGTGTGTGTGTGTGTGTGTGTGTGTGTGTGTGTGTGTGTGTGTGTGTGTGTGTGTGTGTGTGTGTGTGTGTGTGTGTGTGTGTGTGTGTGTAGGGTTTGTTCCCTTATGCTTTGTTTGGGGTGACCTATAAAAGCCACCGCCACATTCTTCTGCCCCCTCCTCTCTCTCTCTCTCTCTCTCTCTCCCTCTCTCTGTCTCTCTCTCTCTCTCTCTCTCTCTCTCTCTCTCTCTCTCTCTCTCTCTCTCTCTGTCTCTCTCTCTCCCCCCTCTCTCTCCCTCTGTCTCTCTCTCTCTCTCTCCCTCTGTCTCTCTCTCTCTCTCTCTCTCTCTCCTGTAATCATTAAATTAAAAACACGTGTTTCTTCCTAAATAATAATAATTTTTTTGTGCATATTGACTTAAGAGGAACAATCTGAGATATTTCAAGCGAGCGAGAGGAAACGACAGGATTGTAATCCAAGGTCGTGTTGAGCACTGAGTGTACCAAAACAACGTCTTCAAACGGAAACGCCGTTAGTGATTAAAACATCCTGTTGCTTTAAAAAAAAAGGTTTGTTTTCATTTATTTAAAGCACTTTTTTTTTCTTTTTTTTTTTAGCATCTTGAGAAAACACCTGAACACTTGTTCTTACTACAGCTCATGTCCTTTAAAGTGTTTAAAGGACATGAGAGCGCTTTACAGAGTTATGAACTTTTGTAAACAAGAGGAAGTTTATCACATTCACATGAGAAAATATGATCTGCTCTTTTCTCTGAATTAATAAAAATAAGTTAAACGTTTGTGATACCTGTACTTCAAAATCCAGACAGAAGCTTCCTTCAGAGATGTGCTGGGGTGCGTCCCAACTATTGATGTGTAGTCTTTGGCCCAGTGTCCACTTAGAGTTTCCTCTCTGAGCGCCAGCGTCGTTTTTTAAAATAGTTTTTAATGAGTAGAGAACGTTCGCAGCAGAAAGCAGACGCCTCGAGAAAAAGTGCAGAACCCTGTGAGGCCCGCTCCGAGAGCTAACGCTGAAAATCGTTCAACTTTTCAGAAAGGCGCTGTTGATGTCGTTTGCGCTCTTTTCCAAATGTTTGATATTCCCCGTAGTTTTGCCTCCTAAGGATTAATGTCTTGTACCCTCATCCTCCTTTCTTCGTGTCTAATATCTAAAAAAAAAAAAAAAAAAGTAAAAAGTAACGGAGCAGTGTCGGTCATACAGCGGCCGTTGTCAACAGACTGTTGCCATGGAGACACTCAATGCAAGCGATTTAGTTCGTCAAGAGGTTTAAAACCCGCCTCAGCTCCAGCTCTGAAAGTTTGACTGAGTCAGCATTTCCAACGTGGCGGCTGCTGCTGATGAGCCTCCAGCGCCCCCTGCAGGAACAGACGGGTGACGTCACTCAGGCTTCAAACATTCACATTTACAGTCTGTGGAGTAAACCCTTAAAAATGTTGAAATCAAAGTAAAGTTTGTCCAAAATGTTGTTTAGGTAATTAAGTTTCTTTGTTTTTAAGTCACCTTTCAGAAGTTACACTATGAGCCTCATAACTAACGTATCAGAGACGTAGAGACGATGATGATGTCACAGAGGGGAGCTCGTAACGACTCCACAAAAAAAACAAAAAATCCAGAAAAACAATTAACAGAAGAAATACAGCGTCTGACGGCTTCATCTGCTCGGACGTTAACTGCACACTGTAACATAAAATACACCAAAAAAAAGGACAAAACACAAAACAGGGAAAATTATCAGTCAGCGGTAATTAATAGAAGACGAACGCTGACTCCATTAAAGTGCGGCGCTTTATTTAAATGCTGAGTCAGCACAATCCAAAGAGCACACTGTACCCTCTGAAAACAGATTAACTAGACTACGACAGCATAATGAGAGCAATAACAAGACGCTTTATTCAAAAACAAAGTTTTCAGTATACAGGTCTGTGTGTGTGTGTGTGTGTGTGTGTGTGTGTGTGTGTGTGTGATCTGTGAGTGTGTGTGTGTGTGTGTGATCTGTGAGTGTGTGTGTGACCAGTGTATATGTGTGTGTTCGGTGTGTGTATGTGTGATCTGTGTGTGTTCGGTGTGTGTGTGTGTGATCTGTGTGTGTTCGGTATGTGTGTGTGTGTGTGTGTGTGTGTGTGTGTGTGTGTGTGTGAAGTTTAACCATGCAGACAAAGAGTCACGTTTTTACGGCCCGTCTGCTTCCAGGAAAGGGAATGACTGTCACAGACACCGAGAGGCGATGTGTCACACCGGCTCCGATGTTTACTGGAAACACTGGTGAACTCATGAGCGGCAGATTATTACCATTCACTGCTGAGTGGTGCGCTGTGATTTTGGGGCAGCAGAAGCTCAGGACTTGGGTTGGGAACTGGAGGGTCTCCGGTTCACGTGCTGGTGTGGACCAAAGTATGGAAGTTGGTGTGGTGGAGAGGTGTCAGAGTACTGCTCAGGTGACCCTTGAGCAAGGCACTGAACCCCCAACAGCTGTGTTACGCTCCCCACTCTGACATCGCTCCACTAATGCACCTCCACAGGTCCTGTTTGTGCATGTTTGTGTGTATTTCAGGTTTTTATGTGTGTGAGAAGCATGTCTCTAAATAACAAAGTGTAAAAACAGAAATTCCCCTCAGGGATTCATAAAGTATGTAGAATAAAAATAAAGACAAAAAAACGCCCCGGCCTGAAGCTGAAACTCACTTATATGCAATCCTTATTTGATTGTTGGTTAGAAAAAATAGAATCAACTTTTCCAAACCAACATCCTTCTTTTGAAATGAGGAAGTGGAGATAACAAATGTTTATGCAGGAGTCTGATATGATGTTATATAATCACTCTTAACATCTCATCAATCACATCATCTCTCATGTGGATCTGCAAACAGTGTTGAGCACAAAGCAGCCGACTCTCTTCTTCATTTGTCCCCCTCTCTTTTTTTTTTTTTTTTACCCGAGCTCTCTGCGCCATGCTCCAGCACACCTTAATGTCCTTTAATGCAAAATGACAACGCTCCTGGTTTGGAGACCTGCTGAAATCCCCTGATGGCAGAAACGGTGTCATTTTGTATTAAATAGATTGTGTTTTGGAGCATAATGTTCCAGGGTGGCCCCTGAAATGAGGCATTGCATCACTCTGAGCCAAAGTATCCACTGCAACAAAACGAGCACGATGCACTTCACTGTAGTTTTTTCAACACAAAGCAGAGATTTGTAACTCTTCAATCGGATGAAAACAAATCGTGGAATTGTCACACGGAAGTGATGGTAAGAGCCTCTCAGCAGCGCTGCAACGTCACTCTTTCCTACAAACATCAATTTGGACGTTTCCTAGGAGTTATATAATCTTTGTAAAAACACAAATACTTAAAAATAGAGGGTTCACAGGTCGTTAATGTGCAGTTATGTAATTAATTTAATTAATTTTTGAGACAAGTTGAGAGCGAGTAGCCACAGAAAACCAACAGGTCATGCATATCTGTCAAAGATATTCCATTTAATAACTTTTAATATTAACTTTTGTGTTTGCGATTCAAAAATATGAATTTAGGAAGAATGCAAATAAAAGAGTTTTATTGGTTTGGTTTAAATGTCGGATGAGGAGCTAAACATGTAAGAATTATAAGTTTTTAGTATTTCAACCTTGCAATAATTAGCTTTAATAATTTGAACAGGGGCTTTCTGTAGGACAGAAGATGCAGCCTGAGGTGTAAGAAACAGGTGGAATCAAAATGAGGTTATTTAATGTGGATTGACTGCATTAGAGAAGCACGCTAACCCTTTTTAGATATCAAGTCTGCAACAGCACCTTAATGAAGCCCTCATGGGAATTTCTAATTTAGTAAGCGTTTCTCAAATGATAAAACACCCGACCGTCTTCTTTGTTGGAGGAAGAAATGACTGCTGGTGGTCAACTGCGATGCTGTGTGTTCTCCTAATGTTACACTTTGTTCATCATAAAATTGTACGACATCAATTGACCTACCTCCACCTCCAATAACAACAACAACAACAACTAGGCCCCTCCCCCGGTCTCTTTCATCGTCATTGACTGATCTGATAATAGAGTTAACAGCCTTATAAAATGACTGAGCGGAGTGTGATCAAATCTCATCGACAGCCTCGTAAAATCACCGTTAAAGCTTTTGGACCTCCTCCGACTTGTTTACTCCATGTTTGTTTAGATTGGATCAACAATTCCGACATAGTTAAAGAGCATAATGAAGCGTTGGCGCATCCAAGACGAGGTATAGAGAGTCGAGCATTTTTTTTTAAATTAACCGATCGAGCTGTACGACTGTAATATCCCTGCTGGAGGACGTTGATCAATAACACTGGGTCTTTAATTGCTTCACCAGCTGCTGTTTTGTGGCTTTACTTTCTGTTTTGAAGCACAACTTCCCCTCCAACCTTCCCGACAACAAACGCAGCTGAATATTTAACCTGGGAGGTATTTAGAAAAAAAAAAAGAAAAAGAAAAAGGTCCCCGTTTTCTTGCCAAAAAAAGCAAATGACAAAGCAGTTTTTATTGTTCCAGTAGTTAGCGCGGTGATATATTGCCTCCTCGCTGGATCTCAGCGCTCTAATTAGCCAGATTACTTCTCCTTCTGTTGAGGAAATGTGATTGTATTGTTTGTGTCATCTACGGGCCACCATAGCTCGGGGGGGTTATTACAGCACAGAGACGTCTGGTCCCAATCAGAGGTTGATAAAGGTCACAAAATACTAACGGCACTTTGATATTTTATAATTAGCTTCATCAAAGGGGGCTGAGGCTTTTTTTTTTTTACTGTCATTCTGGATATACATGTGTGGATATGAAGGGGGTTCATTTATACAAAATACAAATTTGTCCCATGAAATAAAACTGTCTTTAGGAGAGTTCTGAAATTTCATGTATGAATCAAAATATGATAAAGTCGTTGTGTAAAAGGAGATTTTAAAGTGTAACTTAATTTCTCTTTGCTAAAAGCTAACATCGAAGTTCGGCCCTGACGGGGGGGGGGGGGGGGGGATGGGAGGGTTTGGGGGTGGTCGGGCTGATCGACATTTATGTTGTATATTTGTACTCTGCAGTTGATTCAGTCCCTGGATTGTTAAGATTAAAATTAAAATAAAAAACATATTGTAGCTTCTAATTGAAATTCAGCTTTTTCCAAAGAATACTACATATCATCTGCATACTTCCAAATCTTCCTTCTTTGATTATCACTAGAAACTCTCACGTTTGTCCGAGTCCAAAGTGTCCCTGCTGCTGCTGCTCTGAAACTCTCGCCTTATCGTCACTTTGTCCCCATAAAGCACTTTAATGTTTCTGACTTCGCATCAGCTGTTGCGGAGCGGGGGAGGGGGACGAAAAGGGGGGAAATTAAAATGGTTTAAATGGGAAACTGTAAAAGGAAAAAAAAAAAACTGAGCCTGAGAACGAGGACGGGACAGTCAGCCGTTAATAAAGTTGATGTGTTAGTTCATCACTGTAAAACTTTACAGCTCTTTGAATGTTTATCATTTTTTACAATAACCAGCCCTGTGTGTGTGTGTGTGTGTGTGTGTGTGTGTGTGTGTGTGTGTGTGTGTGTGTGTGTGTGTGTGTGTGTGTGTGTGTGTGTGTGTGTGTGTGTTTTATTACGTTACAGTTATCACTTTTATAATGGCTAGCTTTGTGTGTGTGTGTTTTTCCTTACATGGACAAGAAGACCTACCACGAGGGTGTAATAGAATAATGTGTGTGTGTGTGTGTGTGTCTATGTGTGTGTGTGTGTGTGTGTGTGTGTGTGTGTGTGTGTGTGTGTGTGTGTGTGTAAATCTGTAATAATAATATATTCTGGGAGATTCAATGTGTATGTTTATGGAAGAAGAGAGCTGTGTGTGTTGAAGCAGGACTTTCATCTGTGTGTGTGTGTGTGTGTGTGTGTGTGTGTGTGTGTGTGTGTGTGTGTGTGTGTGTGTGTGTGTGTGTGTGTGTGTGTGTGTGTGTGTGTGTGTGTGTGTGTGTGTGTGTGTGTGTGTGTGTGTGTGTCTCCACTGTGACCCAGTGTAAACTAATATTGATTCAGCTGTTGGTGTTATACACTAGTCATAAAACTGGACTTATTGTAGGATCCAGGCTTACCTTCTGACTGTGTGTGAGTGTGTGTGTGTGTGTGTGTGAGTGTGTGTGTGTGTGAGTGTGTGTGTTTGTGTGTGTGTGTGTGTGTGTGTGTGTGTGTGTGTGTGTGCGTGTGTGTGGAGGCGTAAGGTATTATGTTGGATTTAGACCATGTGCGGTTGAATTTAAGAACCCAGTTTACGTGTCAAACAGTGTTCTGTTCAAACTAAACTTTTCACGCTGAAAGAGAAACATTTATCTTCTTCTTCTTCTTCTTCATCGTGTCGGCAAACAATCAAACCGGACACCGCCGCCCCCATGTGGTGAGGAGTGTGATTGCACAAAAACATGCTTATCTTCTTCACTATTAACTTCTTCGGCATTCCGTAATGCGAAATTGATGCACTGTTGCCGGGCAGTCTGTGTTCACTCTCTGATTGGACGATTTTTTTGGGTGATGTCATCCTGTGATTTCAGCACTCTAATATTTGTATGTTCTCTTGTGTGTCAAATGCTGCTTTCATGTGCTACTCGGAAATGTAGTATTATATTATATTATATTATATTATATTATATCTGCATGTTAATTGAACAATTTAACCTGATGAAATGCAAAAATCATGCAGTTCCAAGAGTGTCCACTAGAGGCTGGCTGCAGAAGTACTGGAAGACGCATACACACCCATTCTAAAAAGCCTGTTTTTACAGCAGAAATTAACAAGTTTACAGCTCAGGTTCAAGATATGTTATATTATATTTACAATAAGGCGCAAAGCTTTGATTCTTGCTTCTGGTAATTTAACATCAGTCACAAAAAGCATCCTTCTTTGTTTCTCTTGTCCGACCAGAGCACTTGAATGCGTGTATGTCGTTTTTAGCGCCGCACAACTGGGAGGTACGATGTTTTCCGAGGAGCATGTGAAGGCAGCATATGACCCAACAGAGAGAAGGCAGATTTTGAATATTACTGGAGACAGAAAAATGTGTCTTGAAACAATCTGTCCAATATCAGTTCACATCTTTGTCAAGGTCAGACAACATCTTTCAGGCGGCTGCTTCCTTGACCGTTCAGAAGTGCCTCATGTTCTTTCAAAATAAAAGCAGATATGTATGCAAAAATGGAAGTAAAACCCTTAGCTCAAGGAAATACAAAAATACATATTGAATGCATAAGAAAAACTGTTAAAAAATTAAAATAATGGATATTTGATATGATTAAAATTTGATTAATCGTGATTAACTAATTATATTCAACGATTAACCACGATTTAAAGACTGAATCATTTGAAAGTCCTCATTATAACCTATTCTGTTGTTGTTTAGTTGAGTTTGTGTCTAATTTTCTTCATTTATAGAACGAGTTGAGATTTAAATACATATAAAAAAAAATTGCAGTGCACTGAAAAGAAACAAATGACTAAAAATAATAATTTAATTGTTTTGTATTCAAACTATAACCCAAGCGGAGATTTTTTCCTCCTTCTTTTAAGGATAGAAAGGGACCCAGAAAGTGAGCTGGTTTGTCTTTTTGGTGTCCTTGTATGTGGTGTGTGTGTGTGTGTGTGTGTGTGTGTGTGTGTGTGTGTGTGTGTGTGTGTGAGTGTGTGTGTGTGTGTGTTTGTGTTTGTGATGTATGGGGACGGTGAGTAATACTGCATGTGTCATTCTTGGTCCCCCGAGTTTTCTTCTCCTCTTCTTCTTCTTCCTCCTCTCTCTCTCCTTCCCTCCTCATGTCCTTCCTCCCTCTCTCGCTCTCCCATCTGTCTCTCTCTCTCTCTCTCTCGCTCTCTCTTTATTTCTTCATCTCTCTCTCTCTCTCTTTTTTTTTTTCTGTGACATTCCTGTCCGGCGCTGAGGGTGTCATCCTAGTTTTCTGCTGACTCGGTGCTTCGCAGACACACACTCTCTCTCACACACACACACACACACACACACTCTCAAACACACACACACACACACTCCAGCTGTTGAGAGCGGGGGCGTTTATTGGATTGTCTATGTCCTCTATTTGGATAAGGAGAGAAAGGAAAGAGGGAGCACAAGAAAAAGAGAAGAAGAAAGAGGGAACAAAGGGTGACGAGAAGAAAAGAGGACGACGGTGACGACGAATCAAAGACACCTTTAAGGAAAGCAAAGAAGGAGGAAGACATGCCAAGAGTTTATATAAAGAGGAGAAAACGAGGGTAATTTATGCTGGTAATGATTATTATAATTTCTGACCATAGAGAGGGGCGTCACGCAGGCCGAAATTCAGGGGGGCGGGGTCAAAGGTGATGGGAAAAATGTGAAGAATGATGACATTGTCTGAATTATGAAACATTTATAATCTAAGGCATGAGGGGTATTCTGATCCATCAGGGTCAATAATCCCAAATTCCTCACATCCTAACTACTAAAAATAATTTCTGGTCTTTCACCTATCATGTTGTTTTCATCATTATGTCATTTTATGTGTTTCTTTTCAGACTTTTTCGACATCTTGTTAATTTAATTTATTTGAATTTGAGTGTCTGCCCCCCCGGCCTCCTGCAAAATAGATTTTTAACGTCAACACGCTTTACTCCTGGTTCAATAAATATATAAAAGGCTTTTTTCTATAAGACATCTCAACTGTAATTAGATGAACAGACTGATGTACATTATTAAATCAATCATCTGTAGTGCTGTAATCTTAACGGTTAACTTCCCCTCCCCCGCTCCAACAAAAAAAAGAAAAAGTTAATGATTGTTTTAAAAAGTAGATTTCTGTACATTCAGGATGTGTATTCAGTGTAAGTTTACCACTTTGGGTTCTGGTCCAGGATGATCTCCTCTTTAGCGCCACCCTGAAAGATCCAAACTTCTAATGTCTCGGTCGTCTGATAACCGATGTGGTTTTGTGGAGAACGCCAGCAACAAAACGTTTCCTATAATTTTACAAATCGTGCTACTTGAACTTACATTCCAAAAAAAAAATAAAAAATGTAGAAACACTTCACTTCATAATTTATACGAGACGATTTGAGTTTTAATTCAGAACAAAAACAGGTACTTGAACCTTAACGAGTCGTCTGCGTTCCTTTTACCGAAGCTAGCAGGCCAAAGATGAACTGCAGAGAGAGAGAGAGAGAGGCAGGTGATGAACAGGGGCGTAAAGATACAGTACAGGTAGAAGAGAGAGAGAGAGAGAGAGAGAGAGAGAGAGAGAGAGAGAGAGAGAGCGAGCAGATGCTGTGAAAGAACAATGGAGGATGAGAAAGACATAAATGATGGTCTACGAAAGAGAGAGAGAGAGAGACAGGGAGAGTAAAATGAAGGGAGAGGGAGTGATGAAAGATGACAGGCGTGGGAGGCAGCGGGCGAACGAGGGAGAGAGACATAGACAGAGAGAGAGACGGGGGGAGAAAGAGAGATGAAAGATGTTAGATGGAGGAGAGAGAGAGAATGAGGGAGGGAGGGGTGTGAAACAGAGAGCGAGTGTGTGTGTGTGTGTGTGTGTGAAAAGAGAGAGATGACAGGACGGTGAAGAAGAAAAAGAGGAAGAGGAGGAGGAGAAGAGGTGAGCGTCCTTGCACTGTCAGGGGCGATCGATGGCACATCATTTACATTACACTGACTTAACTGCAGAGAGGGGGAGAGAGAGGGAGATGGAGAGAGAGATTGATAGAGAGAGAGGGGGAGAGAGAGGAAAGGACAGGTAGAAGAAGAAGAGGAGAGGGATGGAGGGATGGAGAGGGATGGAGGGATGGAGAGGGATGGAGGGGCAGAAAATTACCTACAGTTGAGATGAAGGGACGGTAAATAAAAAAAAAGAGGGATGAAATGAATCTGATGATTGTTTCTTTCTTTTCCTTCACTGTCCTCTCTTATTTTTTGGCGTCTCCCTCGCTCCCTCACGTCTCCCCCCCTCCCTCCCTCGTTTATGTGTCACACGTCTCTTCTCATTACTTTCATCCCTCCTTCTCTGCCGTCGCTCTCTCTCTCTCTCTCTCTCTCTCTCTCTCTCTCTCTTCATCTGTTTCTCCTCCGGGCAGAGATCAACAGCCACCCTGCTGCTTGCTTCACCGTTAGCGGCGCTGCTAGCCTGTTTACACTGTCGTAACGACCTTCTCCAGCTCCTCAGCGTGCTAACGGGATCAAAATGAAGACGCTAACTTGTTTACCATCTTACTATAACGTGTGAGCGTGTTAGCTACTCTCTTTGCCATGGTGACATCAGCGAACAAAATTAAGATTTTTACTCATCCACATGTAACTCTGACACCTGGTGGTTAAAATGCAACACCTGTTGACCTGATAACTGCTCTCATATCTGACAAACCGAGGGGTGTCCAAAACGGTCGGGGGTCGCCTTAAAAGCGCCTACCTTCTCTGGTCCAAACAAATCCAGAGCATTCAGGAGCAGAATCTAAAGTTAGAAGGAGGACATACTGGCTGCTGCATTGTTGTCAGAGAAGCCAGCACTTCAACATGTTTCCTTAATGATCAGAGAGTAAGATACCTTTATCATCTCACTCTCTACACAGCTCACTGATTGGTCCTTAAATTGAAAGATGGATAGATTAAAAGTTGAAATATCCTCTCTAATCCTCCCTCCTTCTGTTAAGTCCTCCCTCCTCCCTCCTCCCTCCCTCCCTCCTCCCTCCTCCCTCATACCATATGTGACATTCCTTCTCAATGTGGCGCATTGAAAACTTCCTGTTGTTATAGTTTGTTATGGAGCACTTCAAAGAGATCAAGGAGGAGGGGGGGAGAGAGAGAGAGAGAGAGAGAGAGAGAGAGAGAGAGAGAGAGAGAGAGAGAGAGAGAGAGAGAACATGGAGTCTGTTATAGTTTTACCTCTTAAATGCTAACATGTGAGAGCACCGTGTATGCCTGTATGAATTATCCCTGCCCCCGAGTGTGTGTGTGTGTGTGTGTGTGTGTGTGTGTGTGTGTGTGTGTGTGTGTGTGTGTGTGTGTGTATTTGCCCACATGCCTAGGAAGTAAGGTAATGACGCTTAAAGCCATCACACACTCACACTCACGCAGACATGCAGACACACGTTAGCCCATCGACCTGTATAACTTGTCTCGTCAGCGATTGTGTGTCGCTGCCTCTGTGTGTGTGTGTGTGTGTGTGTGTGTGTGTGTGTGTGTGTGTGACTGAGAGAGAGTGTGTGTGCTGTGTTTAATATTTAATAGGTGCTGGTTAAAAATGCAGGAGTGTTTTTGTCTCTTGTCCCGTTGCACACCTGTTCCTCTGGAGAGAGAGAGAGAGAGAGAGAGGAGACTTTAAGGATGTTTCATGAACTGGGATTGAAAGATGTGTTGGAAGTCGCTGGATTAAAAAGACGGGGGGATGAAGTGATGATGGGGCAGGTGGAAGGTTGGAATGACAGATGGAGGGATGAATTGTAACATGGATGAATGAACATATGGATGGATTAAAGATAGATGGATGAGTGGTTGTAGATCGGATGATGATGGATGGATGGTAGATGGATGTATAGCTTGATAGTCAAGATGAAAGATGAGTGGTTGATTGATTTGGATATTTAATACTGAAGATGGATGAACACAGAGAGACGGATTAAAAGATAGATGTTTGGACAATTTATGGATGGATGGAGAGACAGAGGGAGGGATGGATGGAGAGACAGAGGGAGGGATGGATGGAGAGACAGAGGGAGGGATGGATGGATGGATGGATGGATGGATGGATGGAGAGATGGAGAGATGGATGGATGGATGGATGGATGGAGAGATGGATGGATGGATGGATGGATGGATGGAGAGATGGATGGATGGATGGATGGATGGATGGATGGATGCTCGTATCTACATATTAAAGAATCTTTTCTGATGTCTCACCACCATCTTCCCTCCAGGAAGTTCATCCATGTAGGTCGAGTAGCACTTCAAAATAAAAGCACCCGGGGGCAGAGCCGGTTATTTTAGCTGGTTACTCAACAAGCGCTCTCGTAGAGGAGACGATAAGCTCTCGTAGAGGAGACGATAAGCTCTCGTAGAGGAGACGATAAGCTCTCGTAGAGGAGACGATAAGCTCTCGCTCAGCCCATCTGTCCATCGTGTGAGAGCAGAGTTTAACAGAAAGCATATTTAACAAAAATTAAAGGTTCAATAATGGGAACGCTTTGACGACTGACGAGAGGGAGATCGGATTACACAAGGAGCAGATGTAAGGAAGTAACAGGAACAGGAATAAGAAGAGGCCGGGCCTAGGGGACCAGAGACTCGAAAATAAGCAGATAAATACAAGAGATAAATGAAGTGAGGAAGGAGCGAGGGATGAGAAAGAAAGAGAGGTGTCATCAGTTAATCAATGCAGTTTCCC
>NC_089216.1:2211607-2221607 GCF_963930695.1 Labrus bergylta | reverse complement strand
ATTTTACCTCTTAAAGTTTTCACCTGTAATTATGAAACATTATTCTGATGACCCGAAACAAACCGTCTGCTCGTACCTGCAGTCTGTTTGAAACACTGTTTGATTCTGAGGAGATACCTGTCTACCTTTGATCGTGTATAAAGATGGACGACAAGTCTCCCACTTCCTCTAGGAAAACAAAAGTGAAGCCAAAGTATCAACATCCCGCCTCTCTATAACCAGAACACATTTAACTTACTGATGAACCGTCACAGACCCCTCAGGTGGGTCTGAGTCCACAACCTCGCTTTCAGAGCGCCACTCACCAGCACTTATTGTTGCTAGGTTACCAAAGTTAACTTCTGCCTCTCTCTGTGATGTCCAGAGAGCATTCGCAGTAGAAAGCGCAGAGCCCAGCGTTTCTTTTTTCAAAGCCTCGCCTTTTCCGAGCGCTCGAGTTGAACATTTTTCAACTTTTTCAGAAAGGCGCCGGCGTTCTTTTCCAAATGTTTGATATTCCCGTTTTAGTTTTTGTCTCCTACAGATCGTGTCTTGTACTCGCGTCCTCCTCGCTTCGTGTCTGATCGGGTAAAAAAACAAACCTCAAATAAAAAACATTTAGTAAAAAGTAACGGAGCAGTGTCGGTCATACAGCGGCCGTTATTAACAGACTGTTGTCATGGAGACAGGACGGACGTGCAGCTCTTTCTTTCTCAACGCTTCACGCAAACACTACCGAGCGCAGAGTCAGCGTTTTTTCTGCCCGGGGCCGAAAGCTCGCCTTGTTTTTTTGTTTTCTCAGGTGAATAAAAAGTAAATATGTGACGATCGGTGGAACAGCTGGTTTTTAAACACTGATCAACGTGGATCTTTCAGGTTTCCAATCTGAGTTCAAATAAAAGTCAGTGTCCTCGTTTTGATACTCAGGTGATATCATTTAATTTGCGGTCAGGAGAGTTTCCTGTGTGCTCAAGAAACCAAATCACATCAAGGAGGAACCGACTTATCTGATTGGCCGACACTGAGACACAAGCTGTTTCCTCTGCGCTCCGCATCCTGTTGGACTTCTTGTAGAGGGAACGCCTGGCTCGCTCAGCCTGTCAATGTGAACATTTAGGAAAAGGTTACAAACTCACCTGTCTTTACCTGTCAGAGTTTAAAACAAGAGGAGAAGAAAACACAGGTGTGTTTCTGTTTTAACGTTTTTACTGCAGTCAAGGTTAAAGTTTACAAATGAATGTAGGTCAGTGGACGGCCTGAGAGTGTGTGTGTGTGTGTGTGTGTGTGTTTAAAACCAGGTATGCACACCTATATGTATGTATATGTGTAGCTTCTGCTTCTACAGTACATGCATCGTGTGTGTGTGTGTGTGTGTGTGTGTGTGTGTGTGACCTGCTCTTTGTTCCTGTGCTCGGTGCAGTAAGGAGAGTGGACCGTTGACGAGGATTAATGCCCAACATATGGCAACCCTACGGGACACACACACACACACACACACACACACACACACACACACACACACACACACACTGCAGTCATTACTCTGAACAAAGAACTGTAAGGCTAATGAGAAGGCGATATCATGTGTCCTTTGCACACACACATGGCATGGATTCACGTGGATTCACACTCACACACACACACACCTTAATGTTGCTTATACATGGATGGATGCAGATGAACAAACACACACACACACACCTGGTACAGTAAGTGTGTCGATTGCATGTGTGTGTGTATCGGAGAGATGAAAGGTAGCGGGGGGGGGGTTGTTGATGGAGAGGCTTTAAGGTTTCAATGCAAACACCTGTGTATGTGTGTGTGTGTGTGTGTGTGTGTGACTGTTTAGAAGAGAGGTGGAATAGTGTGTCCATTGTACAGGTGAGGTGTGTGTGTGTGTGTGTGTGTGTGACTGAGTGAGTGAGAAAGAGAGGGAGAGGTCAAGCAGAGTTCATAGGAAAAGTGAAGGTTCATGTTTTCATTTCTTCATGCTCCTCTGCCTCACTCGCCCGCTCCCTCTCTCTCTCTCTCTCACTCAGTGTGTGTGTGTGTGTGTGTGTGTGTGTGTGTGTGTGTGTGTGTGTGTTTTCTCACGTACAGAATCACACCCCAAAACATTTTCAGACATTTTCTTCCCCACATCTTTTCACACACTTTTCTCTTTTCGCCCTTTCTCCCACCTCTCTCTCGCGCTCCCCGTGGGATCTGACGGACGCTCACAAAAAAATCTCTCTATTCAATGCTTTTCTATTCTATTCTGTTCTATAATAATCAGTAACTCACTGTTCTTTAAGCTCCGCCCTCCTTAGTTACTGTCGCTATGCACCTCAAGCTTCCATTCTAGAACTTTGAGTTCCCTGGTTACTGTTGCTAAGCTCTTAAAGCTGTCATTCCGGAACACATTTTAAGCCCCGCCCTCTGTACGTCCTGATGCTACATTCTAGAACTGAGCGTATCTGGTGAAGCCCGACGGCGTACACTGTACGAAGTGAATAAAAGTCGTGGCAGAACGTCAGCTGAATCGTTTACGGTGCCCGACAAAAGCTGTTGACGTTTTGAGCTCACGCGCTTTACGAGCTAAGTCAGGACGGAGCATTCACAATCGTAAATCGATATCCGCACGCGATCTGAAACACAAGCTTACTAGCGGCTAAATCAGCAAGCGTTTCTTTCTTTTATCGGAGGGGGAAGACAGATTAGAGAGGCATGCCTGCGGTTTCCACGGTGATTTCAAAGGTCGGGGAAAAAAAGTCCTGAACTCTGGGATTCAGCTCGCTCTGCTCTCACTGCGTGTGCAGTCGTACGACTAAAACTTTGAGCTTGCCACAAATTCCATGAAAATATACCAGAGAATCGAGCATCTTTTTAATCACCTTTTAAAACTTAAAGGCTTTATATGTGATGTTTTGATCCAGCAGATGTCGCCCTTGAGCACCAGCATGAAACCAAAACAACTCGCGCTGCATTGTTGTGTTAGCATGCTAATGCTAGCGATCTTTATTATGCTGGTATCTTCACACTGCATGTAAATTTACCTGAAATGAGCGTGATCTAGAAACACAGTTAAGCAGTGAGTACAGTATGTTATTCTTCTTTTCTCTAGTCCCTCAATTAAACAACTTTTATACACGAGGGGAGGAGTCAGCCGGCCGTCCTGGCGATGTAAACAAAGTGAAGATAGGACTCTGAAAACTCTGAAAACATCACAGACAGTGGGACTCGGGTGTTACACCCATTGTAGACAGTCATGACTCACAGAGTTATTTTCAGAGGAGATACTTGATTTATATTATATTTAAGTGTGAAAAATCACATATAAAGACTTTAAACATGGTGTAGCTGAGCTAGCTTATCTTGACTGTTTTTGCATGTTGTAAGCTAGGTGGCTACATGCTAACAGCCAACGAAAGAGCAGACAAACACGGTTGAATTTATTTTGTTTCAGTTTTTCTGTCGTGTTTTTTGGAGTTGTTAAACTTTGACACAGGGCCATCGTTTTGAATTCTTCAGTTTTGTGTCCCATTCTGTTGAGTTCAGTTTTATTTTTGTCCTTTCTCTTCTGTTCCTGCGGCTCCGTGCTGAAGTCTTGTTCAGGTTTTAGTTTTTGGTCCTCGCTCGCTCTCTCTCTCTCTCTCTCTCTCTCTCTCTCTCTCTCTCTCTCTCTAGGTGTAAATGACTTTGGACGGCCATCTGTTACTTAGCCACCCTGCAGAGAGTTGGCCTGCATGCACACCTCCTGTGTGTGTGTGTGTGTGTGTGTGTGTGTGTGTGTGTGTGTGTGTGTGTGTGTGTGTACCTTCCTTTATGTTTAGTTGCACGTGTGCAGTTATTATATTCTCGCGTTTGTGTGTGTGTGTTTATTTATGCCTGCGTGCACATGAATAATACAGCAGGTTAGGTTTGCGTTTGTGACCAAAATAGAGAGAGATGCTTCAGTGTGTGTGTGTGTGTGTGTGTGTGTGTGTGTGTGTGTGTGTGTTGGAGATGTGTTCAGGCTCTCTTGAACATGTAGAACACGGTGTGTGTTGCTCTCGTGCGATTGTGAGACATTGTTTTACATCAGCGTTAGCATATTTAGCCTCGATCATGCTAATGTCTCTCCGTTGCTTTTCTCACTTGATGGTGAACAGATTCTTCAGACCCAAAGAGTTACAAATATTTACAAATTCATTCTGATGTTTGGTGCTACATTTATTTTCATGCAGATGATTGAATGTAAAGGTCTCCGCTCGCTGCAGCTGTTTGTGACAGTCCCAACAACAACCAAAAGTCAAAAGGTTTACTTTGAAAGGTTTACTTGATCTCTGAATTAGCCACGTCCATTATTTCCACTAATTCCCTTAATTAGTTCTCAATTAAGGGATCTTTTTCAGGGAACTTTAATGAAAATTCAATTCACTCTAAGGCTACAGACCTTCAAAATAAAAGATCTGTATTCTATTTTAAAATGCTTTTCTTAATGCGACAAATAACAAAATAGTATTTAAATCTTGAATCATGGTTTTGGGGCTTAAAGGACTCAATTTAATCGGGGAAAAAATTAGAATCATTAAAGTTAAAGCCCTGTGTCCACCTAGCGTTTTTTCAGTGCACTGGGCGCTGCGCTAATTCTCCGGGAGGCCATTTTCAGCTGGGAACGCTCTCTACTCGACGCTGGTGCTCAGAAGAAAAACTCTACGTGGACACGAGGCCTGAGAGTTACATTTCTTTCCTAAATCTTAAAAGTTACAAAAACAATGTGTCAGACCTCCAGTTGTAAGAGGGCTTTTATTTTGAAAGAGCCTGTTTAACTCGTGTAAAAGGGTCGTGATTTTAGGAATATTATCGTCGGAGTTATCCGGGGTTCAAGTGAGATCAAAGTTCTTTGATTTGTCACATTTTATGTCACAAAGACCCCGAGAATTTTATCTCAGTTCACATATTTCCACATCTTGCATCAGAGTTCTTCTTCCTGTCGGAGCTGAAGAAGAAAATGGAGATTTTTTTTTTTCCATCTTAAAGTGGGAATATTTCATGATGTGGAAACTGGTTCTGGTTCTGCTGGTTTTACAGCTTCTGAGGTGTGAAAACGCCACTTTGTTTCCCCCGGAGACCCCCGACTGTAAAATCAGACGCAATCAGACGTCTGTTGAGGTGTCCTGAAATCAACCAATCAGGTGCAACTTTACTATTTGGTCTGCGTGATGCCAGCTTGTGATTTATTCCACAAGGTGTGCAGAGACGTCATTATCTTGTTTGGACCAGAGAAGGTAGGCGGTTTTGGACACCCCTCGGTTTGCCAGATATGCGAGCAGTTATCAGGTCAAACCAACAGGTGCTGCAGCGATCTGAACTGTGAATGTACACAGAGACGTGACGGCGTCTGAGCTCAGTTACGGCACTTTAGCTGTTCTGAAAAAAAGGGGCCGCCGTGTCTGAGGTGAGGTTTGTTATTCGGCTGTTTGATGTCACCGATACTGTTGAACTGCGCCGAGCCGCCGCGCCGTATGAATGATTGATGGCTGCAATAGTAGCTGAGTTGAATTGTATCAGATCATCTTTGAGACACGGGGTTACTTTTCTGTAAAACACAAACATGTTCCTCTCTCTCTCTCTCTCTCTCTCTCTCTCTCTCGCTCGCTCGCTCTGTATGAGTCTGATTTTGTGTCACACTAATTAATCTCTCTCTCCGTCTCTATCTGTCTCCCCCTCCAGCTCTCGTCCGGGCCGTCCTCCGAAGCGTTGCTCTGGTGCAGGGATCCAGGAAAGCCCCAGGCTGCTGCACCCGGGCCTCCCCGGCCTGCTGTCCCCCAACCTGCTGTCGCACACGGGTACCAGTTTCTCTTTTTTAAACCCCTCTCCCCTCCACTCTTTCTCCATCTTTGTTCTCCTTCTTACTCGCTTTGTGTAACTGGGTCGATGCAGCTTCATACATCACGTCAAACTATCGGCTTTTTTAGCCTCTTCAGCGATAATTCACCTCTCAGGTTTTTGTAGATTTAGAAGAAGCTTTATATCTGAGTGTCTGCAACTCAAAGCTTCCTGCAGTTTCTTTGTGTACGTCAAACACGAGTGACTAAATCGGAGCATCCGCATTTGACCGATACGGGATTTTTTTGGGCCGATACCAATATTAGGGTGACAGAAAAATCTGATAACGATATATCGGCCGATATCTTTCTTAGCTCTTTCTTTGCAGCTTAGCGTTTATCACTCAAACGCAGTTATCAAACAGTCAAAAAGATTTATAATGAAGACAAGATGACCACTCAACTGGAAAGTAACTGAGCATGTACGTGTTGTTGTAATCCACATTACACATGTAACACAGTGAAACGCAAATTGAATTATATTTGACTGGTGGATAAATCGAGATAAATCGGCACATATCTGAGATTAAATCAGCCGATACTGATAGTCACTTGATGTGCTAATATCGGCTGGGTGATAAATCGGTCAGGCTCTCGTGTTAAGAAGCTTCATAGTGTGGATATTTAACTTTGATTCCTGCAACCCAGAAAATATGTAAGCTAAATATGCGTGTTGATATTGAGGTGTAGCTTTGTGTTAAAGCTAAAGATAGCTAGTGCTGCAGTTAGCTTAAAGCAAAGTGTCCTGTTTAGGTGACCAATCAGAGATGACACGGTCAGAAAAAGGCACAACATGAAGTTTTTCTTCTTCACAACCCGCTCCTCGTCTCCTCGTGTTCGTCCCTCCCTCCTCACCTTTTCTCTGAAAAACGGGGGTAAAAAGAAAAAACGCAAAAAACGCAAAAAAAAAAACGAGGGATTTATTTTTTCCGTCTTGGCGCTGAAAGTGAAAACGGAGAGCGAAAGAAAATATGGAGAGAAGAAGGAATGGAGGGATGTCGCCAGAGGAGATGATGGAACCTAAAAAAAACGACTGCCAAAGGGAGGGAGGGAGGGAGGGAGGGAAAAGAGAGACAGACTGTCGAGGAGTTGACAGTAAATGAGTAGAAGAAGAAGAAAAAGAAGAAAAGAGAAAGTGTAGAAGAAGAGGAGAAGAAGACCTGCAGAGAGAGAGAAAGAGAGGCTGAACGAGTGCAGACTGCGTGGTGGTGTGATGAATGACACGTCTCTGGGGTCCCACTCCTCCATCTGTCCATCCCTCCCTCCTCCTCTCCTCCCTCCCTCCCTCCCTTTCCTTTTCCTATCTCCCTCTTTTCTTCACCCGTTCTTTCTGCTCTTCCTTCTTCTGTCCCCTTTTCTCTTTCTCTCCTTCTCATCTTCCTTTCCTAATATTTTCCTTCATTATTGTCTTCCTATTCTCTCTCTTCCCTTTCCTTCCCTTTTTACCTTTCCTCGTTTACTTTCCCTTCATCCTTTCCCCCTTCGTTTAACTCCTTTCTTCCTCTCCTTTTGATTCTCCATCCCTCCTCACTTCAACTCTTTTGTCCTTAATTTCCTTTCTCTCTTCCTTCCTCCATCCTCCACTTTCTTCCTTTACTTCCTTTGCGTCCTCCTCGTTCATTCCTTACCTTACATCCACCATCCTCCTCTCCCTCCTTTCTTCTTCTTCTTTGCCTCCTTTTATTTCTCCTTCACCTCACCCTCCACTCTCTCTCTTCTTCTCTTTCTTTCCTTTCACTTCTCCTGCTCCTCTCTCACCTCTGAACTCTTTCCTTGCTCCCTTTCTTTCTCTCTCTCTTATCTTCAATTCCAACTTCAAACACGCCGACCCTCTTCTCCTCCATGCTCTCCCTCCATCTTCCTTGCTTGTCACCTTTTCGGTCTCCTTCTAGCCTCCTTTCATCCTCCTCTTCCAGCTCATCACTTTTTTCCTTAAGTCCTTCACTCCTCCTTTCATTCCTCTCTTCTTCTTCTTTCTTTTAATTTCATATCTACCTTCACTTCTCCTCCTCTTTCCTCTTTCCTTCAAATACCTTTTTTGGGTTCCTTTTCTTCCCTCCTTCCTTTCCTTTCCTCCTTCCTTACGTCCCCTTGACAGTGACTGTTGGTCTCTCTCTCTCTCTCTCTCTCTCTCTCTCTCTCTCTCTCTTCAGGATAAATAAAACATGATTGTGTTTAGTGACATATGGACACAGCTCACTGTGGCATACTAATGACACACACACATTACTGGAACACACACACACACACACACACACACACACACGTACCTGATGTGTGTGTGTGTGTGTGTGTGTGTGTGTGTGTGTGTGTGTGTGTGTGTGTGTGTGTGTGTGTGTGTGTGTGTGTGTGTGTGTGTGTGTGTGCGTGTGTGTGAAACATTAGAGGGACCCAGAGAAAACATTTGCTCACTTATGATCGCTCATTAGCTCACACACACACTAACATGCAAAACATATATACAACACACACACACACAGCAAACACACACACACACAGCAAACACACACACACACACACAGCAAACACACACACACACACTTGGCAGTCGTCGGATGTCGCATTCCCCCTCACTCACTCACACACACGCAGAGTCGGTCGTCTTAGCGGCCCTGCGTCCATGGAGACGCCTCGTTGCCGGGGGAGACGGGCTGTTGTTTACGACCTAGCGGGCGCCACAGCGATGGGGGGCATCGGCCAATCACAGATGGACATTTATCACACTGTTAGAAAACACGGAGGAGAGAGAGAGAGAGAGAGAGAGAGAGAGAGAGAGAGAGAGGAGGAGAAGTGGAAGAGGGAAGAGACGGGAAAAGAGATAAAAGAGGCAAAAGCGGAAGAGGGAAATAAAGGAGAGAAGACGTGCAAGGAGGAAATAGATGTTACACATTAGAGGAAGAAAAAGTGAAGAAGAAGGAGGTTAAAGAAAAAGAGAGGAGACATGACAGACGAGAGGAAGAGAAGAAACGAGACAATTTTGGAAAAAGAGAAAAGAAGATTTTGACAACCGATAAGGACTTCTTGTTCTCTTTCCTCTTTTATTCTGAAACAGTCACACACTTCGGGGTCGATCACACACACACACACACACACACACACACACACACACACACACACACACACACACACACACACACACGTTGCTGGAGAAGCCCCCTTGCCGGGCGCTCTTCTCGTTTTTTCTAGCGGGTTGTCGGGCGTGCAAAAAAAAGGTCAAACATTTTTCAGCTCAAGTCGACGCAGCACTCGTCATTTTCACTTTTGGACTGAAGCAGCCAATCAAATCATGAAGGGGGCGTGACCTCAGCGTTTTATGACATTTATATGATTCCATTGGTTCCTCAGATGAGCTCAGGGGGCGTGTCCAGCGTGATCGGGGTTTTACTGGATAGTTTATTTAAAAGAGAAAGTCCTCAGTCACTCTTCAATGAAATCAATCAACATGTGTGTTAGACGTTGGGGAGGGTCTTTAGGGGGGGCAGAGACCTGCAGAGAGAGAGGATGAGAGGGTGGGGGAGGGGGGGTTTAAAGAAAAAGAGGTTGGGTACCACTTTGATGGAGGATAGAAGAAGAAGGAGGACGTAAAACGAGTAAATAAAAGATAGAAGAAGATAAAGCTCGGCTGCTCGGCGTCTTCTCTTGAAATGCCGGGTTGAAACAGTTTTCAACATATCGAAGTTTAATTGATCAGTTGTTGTTTTTCTATTGAGCAACTTTTAAATCACGCTAATTATCGTTAGCGCTTCACCGCTTAGGCATAAGTAAGAAAAGGAGACACAGGAAGAAACACGGAATGACACAAAGAGGAGGAGACTGATGCAACATGTAAGGAGGAACAGCAGAAGAAGAGGAGGAGGTCGACTGCGAAGTGGAGATGGACGTGCGGATATCGTAAACAGTTTGAGGGAGGAAACTGCAGAGAGATTGTGGAAAGAGAGAGTGATGGATAAAACGTGGAGGAAGTAAAGAGGGAAAGTTAAGGGAAGGAATAAAGAGGAGCGCAGGATAAAAAAAAAAGAGAAGAAGGAAAAGTGTTTGAAAAAGAAAAAAGAGGAGAGAACGAAGGAGGAGGCATAAACGAACACGAGAGAGTGATATCGGTTTAATTGGCCTCATCTTCCTCAACAAAGAAGCTGTGATGATAAGCGTGGGAGTGTGTGTGTGTGTGTGTG
>NC_089216.1:2179107-2206607 GCF_963930695.1 Labrus bergylta | reverse complement strand
GGATGTTTTGTAAGTTTACAGTTTAAAATGATTCCTCAGTGAGGAAAGAGTCGGGCTGGTTATAAATATCGAGTCATCAATGCATTCCAATTATTATTTTCCCAATTCAGGGAAATCCTGAGATCGATTTCTTTCCCGTTGTAATGACACCCCTCTCCACTGGGGGTGCTGTGTATTCAGCTCAGACACAATTGTGCACTTTACATATAGTTTTTGAGCATGCCATTACAGCACTGTTATGTTTATTAAATCGATGATGAAGCATATTGATCGATATCGATATTGAATCGTGAGGTTGTGGACAATAAGCTCTACTGAATAGTTTTTTGTTATATTAATAGTTTTTGTTGTTGATGCTGTTGATGTCTGTGTAGGTTCTCAGTCATCCAGGTCGGGGTAAATTTCAAAGCTTGATCCAAAGGCAACTGGATTGGTTGAAGATTAATAAGGTATTAAAAAAAAATACTTGGTTGTCACGATACCAGATTGTCAAACTTTGATAAGATTCTAGTTAAATCCAAACATGATTTATTTTATTTTGAAAAGCAGTAGCCAGGAGAAACCTCATTGAGATTAAGAATCTTCAGATTTACAGACGACAAACACAGATCAACACATCCTGAGTCACAGAGCAGAAAAGTAATCAGTCAAAACACCTACGACCTGACACATCTTCCTCCAACACCTTCGATCTAAGATTTACAGACAGCAGCTCCCCGAGACACAAATCATCCTGCAGGAGATTCCAGGCTGCAGGAGCAGATACCTGATACCTGTTTTGAAACCTCGACGACAACAAAAAGAAATCCTAGGCAACAGATATTAGGTCATTTTATTTAATTGTACATTACCAAAAAGTGCAAGCTAACTCCTTCACACTGTCTACACAAATACATCGGCTACGTTTACTCAAAATGTGCAATTAAGATCCAAAGAATCAAACATTTTGACGACCTTTCCTGTACAACATTCAGGAAAAGCTCAAATCTCAGAGAGACGATGCTCCAATAGAGATTTGTTTTGAACTCTTAACAGAAAGTTTTTTCCTCTGGAGTTAATTAAGGAGCTCCCCGTCTACTCTAACCTGCACACAACACTCTCTTTCTCCTTTCCACACCTCCCTCTTTCTCACTCATCCATCCATCATCCCTCCATCCGGCTTTAAATTAAATTTCAAACAACGCAACAACTCCTCCCTCCCGCCCCTCCCCCCTCCTCTTTTTTTTCCACCCTCCCCTCCCCTCGTATCTTGTTTTCTTTATAGCTCGCAGACAACTGTACTGTGTGTGTAATGGACATTCCTCCAAGGCCGTCAACCGTGACTGGGGCAAAACCAACTGACCTACACACACACACACACACACACACACACAAGTATGCACAGATAGGCATGCGTGTGTTCTCTCATACACACACATTTTCAGATGAAAGCAAACTGTTCACACACACTCAGCATGATGCAAAAGCTCACATACATTACAAACATAATAGTGCATGTACACAATACACACACACACACACACACACACACACACACACACACACACACACACACACACACACACACACACGCAGGGTCATCGCTCTCACTCTGCTGGTTGTTGTGTATAGAAGTCAGTTCCAGGTCAGCGCACAGAGCCAGAGATCTTAGTCCATACAAAAGAGTGTGTGTGTGTGTGTGTGTGTGTGATAGTGGGGGGCATGTTCTTAATGTGTGTGTGTGTGTGTGTGTGTGTGTGTGTGTGTGTGTGTGTGTGTGTGTGTTTTGTTTTTCTGCTTGTGTGTATCAGTGGAAATACATCCGCCCCGAGGCGTCTGAAACGGCTCTCACACCCTGAAACACTTCAACAAAACGCTCCGACTGAAAAGAAAACTTGACGACGTCAGTATGTGTGTCACCGTGGCTCACTGCAAAGCATCATGGGTAATGCATGGGGGGGGGGGGGCACAGGGGAACATCTGAGGTGGCGTTAAACCTATGACCATTCACATCCGCCCTTTTTATATTGTGTTTTACAACCTGAACACAAATTAGTCAGCTGAGGTCGTTTTAAACTTTGACCTGACTGAATAAAAATCCCCAAATGTCTTTTTTGATGATCAAGGTGTAACATCTGTGTGTGTGTGTGTGTGTGTGTGTGTGTGTGTGTGTGTGTGTGTCACAGGTCTGACAGCAGCAGCCATGGCTGAGCTGCAGAAGCTGCAGAAGATGAAGATGATGATGAGTCTCCAGAACGGCAACGAGTCGGACAACGATGATTTACACTCCAACACAGGTAACACACACACACACACACACACACACACACACACACACACACATTAACACACACACATTAACACACACACATTAACACACACACTACACTAAACAATGCCTTTTTCCCAAACATCTTTGCCCTCAGTTTGTCAATAACTGCACGCTGACTATGAGAGGGAGGCGTTACACTGCCTGTGTTTACGACGTGCAGTTGCACTCAGAGGCCTTCGGGTGGCGCCAAAGCGCACAAGACCAAATTCCTGCGTTATGTCTCTTTAAAGTACGATTAAAACATGTATTAAATCAGTTTATTTTGTCGTCAATATTTCTGTTTTTAAACTCTTGACTCTAGCAGCTCTCTCTGATGTTTTGAGCTAAGCCTGCAGTATCCATTTTAAACACTAGGGGTCAGAGTTACATACTGCTCCTTTAATGTTTTCTTCTCTTACATCACCTCACTTTACATCATAAAACTTTCTAACGTGTCAGAATCGCTGCAGGGGAGGAAAGAAGAGGTGCAAAGAAAAGAGAGAAAGTATCTCTTTGTTGAAACTCTGAGGTCACCGCTCGTCTCGTTTACACTCAGACGTTTTGACACAAGGCAGACACCTCGATCACATGGACGTGTGTGTGTGTGTGTGTGTGTGTGTGTTGTGATTGATCAAGTTTCAGTAATACACCGTATCGTCTTCACTCTACAAAGACGTCATCCTTGCTACAGATGCGTTCTTTTTTTTTCTCGGTAACATTCACTGAACTGTACTTTACTGTAAATGAGTGTCCCAAAGGAAATCCACAAAAACATGAAAACGGCACTTTTATGATGTTTGTTCTTTGTTGTGCTCTCTGGAAATAAAATCAGAGGCTTATCAGTTTCTCTGTTTGAACGTGTTTGACAATTCTGTGCTCACAATGTTGTAACAATCACAATTAAAAATTAAAAATGATTTTCCAAGAACAACAATGTAGGCAAAATGATCACAAGTAGAATCTTACGCCAGCGGTCAAGACATTTATTAGTGAAACAGTAAAAACAAGTCGATTAAAAAAAGTATTTCCCCGTGCCGTTACTTTATGAGAAGAAAATTCAGGTTTTATGACGACATGTTCATATTTCAATTATGAAACAGATAATTTAATTATTTCCAATACACAGATTTCAAAAATCAAATCTGCATCTAATGTCTAATCAAGTGTATCTCATGTCTCCCTGACAAGTCCAAATAAATGTCTTATTTTAGGATATTACAGGCAAAAAATCAGGGGAGGGGTGGGTGGCGTAGCAGAGAGGATCACTCCCATGATTGCCCGACAGCGTCAACGTCATCGTCTGTTGCTGTTTTGATTGAGAGCCCTCTTGTTTATTTACAATCTGTGCGTTTAAACCAGAGCAATATGTCTTTAAAGCAAAGTTCTGGTAGTGATGTCGTACATGTTATATCTGTTTGTAGTGATGAATTTGTCCCCAAAAAGACAATATCTCACTACTTCGACTACAGCTGAGGATACAGATCATGACGGTATAATAAAAGTAAAAATAAAGAAGTAGATGGTTTGCATGTTTGCAGTTTCAATTTTAGTTAAAAAAAACAAACACTTTTTAACACATTTTTAATCGTCAATATGCTCAAAAGTCTCTCGGGACAGCACTCCAAAATCTTAAATTTCCACTCCTTTTCTCTTTTATTTCCGGATGGTTCGATATGAAATAATTTGTCAGAAAACATCACTTAAGTTGAGGCTGACGTGAATAAAAAACAAAGACTGTTAACACAAACTCACACATTCACAGGCCCACTCCATCTCCGCTGTGTTTGCGTCTCTGAATTATTAAAAAGACAGAAAACAAAAAGCAAAGAGAAAAAGAACAAGAGAGCGAGCGGAACCTGTTTCTCTATTCTCCTTTCTTCCATTTCTCCCTTTTCTTCAGCTGACCCGACTAATGCGCTGATAGAGTTACTCTTCTTGTTTTTATTCTCTCTCTCTCTCTCTCGCCCTGTCGTTTTTTATTTATCCCCCTCCTGCTCTTCTTTTATTTCATTCAGAGTGGTTTTTTTTTTTTGGTTTTGTTGTGCGAGTGCGTGGAGAGCCTTCCCTTTCTTTGTGCGACCTTGTTTTCTTTGTAAGAGACACTCACACCGGCCTGGGAAACTCTGGTGAACAATGGAGCCGAAGAAACGAGTGTACGAATGAAACAGAAAATAAAGAGGCAGAATAAAGAAAGGGAAAAATAAGATCATGAGGGGGAGAAATTGATATTTAGGGCGAGAGGGAACGGGGGGAAAAAAGAAAAGATGTTCTGGTGTCTGATGGGTGAAAGTCGATCACTCGAGTAGTCACATTCAAATCTGTTTGTCTTTTGTTTTAAGATTTATTTTTTGTGCCTTTATTGTAGAGACAGGACAGTCGACAGAGTCAGAAATGAGGGAGAGAATCCGAGACAGGCGCACTAACCACAATGCGACAGGCGACCAAAACTTCTAAATTGTTTAAAAAAGTTTAAAATTTTAAAATTCCTGCTTGAAAACTTTAAGTGAATCCAAGAAGATGGGCCCTTAAGCCTGTGTTCTTTCTAATGTCCAGCAGAGGGCGATTCCATACGTTATTCCCTCAGTTACAATATTCTCAATGGATGTTTCTTTACAGCAGGATGTTCATTTAGCAAATAATGTTACAATTTTATAGTAAAATAAAGAATAAAGAAACGCTTCAGAGGAGTCTTTCCGACCCTTTTTTTCTTTGGAGCCCCCCTACTTGCATCAAGCTGGGACCCCCAAGGACCCAACTGGGAAAAAACTCATATTGCAGACAGAAAGTAAAAAAAGATCTTAACAGTTTTCATCGATAAAACCCCAACAGGAACACATACAACTATCCAGCAGTGTAATCCTGATTTAAAGGGGACATATTATGTAAAGTGTTTTTGAACATATATCTGGGTAACCTGAGAGTCTACTGACCCACAACATGTGAAATAAACCCATCCAGTCCTTTGATTGTGGTCTGCATAAGTCTTACAACACAGAGAAAAACGCTCTGTTTCAAATGTGCTCTCCTTGTGATGTCACAGTGGTATCTCCGCCCCCAGCCTAGAGCAAAACTTTTGCGCAGGTCGGCCATTTTTATTCTCGCTAGCGAGGGAGTGGTGTCTACCGGGAAAAACTCTGTTGCTTTAATCCCGAGACACAGATGAAATAAATGTGAGTTTACTTTTTTAACATGTCCAACTCGTTAGCCTCCCACGTATGAAGTGGATGATTCCAGAGAGGGGAGATGAAAAAGAAAGAGAGGAAAGAAAGTGACAAAGAAGAGAGAAGACAGAGGCAGAGAAGGAGAGGACAAGGCCGTGGAAAAGAGAGAGAGAGCGAGAGAGAGAGAACATCTGCCCATCTGTTTATACTTCTTCTTCCCTGGTGTAAATGGCAGAGGGGATGAGGCCCAGCTGTCATGTACACACACACAGACAGACATACACACACACACACATACACACACACACACACACACACACACACACACACACACAGCGCAGGGAATTCAGTAGGCAATAATAGAGAGAGACGGTTGCTAATTCAAACTAATGGAGGGAGATGAAGATGGATGAGAAAGGGAGTAGGGGAGCAGAGGGAGAGACGTGGAGGGCGAGAGAGGCAGCATTACACAGAGAGAGAGAGAGAGAGAGAGAGGACAGGAAGTAATTGTTTCACTCTTTTAACAAATGTCACTTTCTTTATCGTAAAGATTACAAACTGGATAAATTAATATTCTGATTATGGATAATATTAATGTCCATAATAATCTTTAATTTCCTAAAAAGATAATGTGTTCAGCAAAGATGACATTTAATCAATTAACTGTTATTAAAAGCAGCAGTTTAATAGATTTATTACATAATTGTATTTGTGTTATGAGCTGCAGAGCAAACTTTTTATTTAGAGACATAAAGAAATGTGTTTTTCTTGCAATATAATTAAAAACATTCTATTGACAGTTTTTTTACAAGATTTATTTTTGGGCTTTTTGTGCCACCTGCGCCCCAATTCTTTAAATTCTTGATTTATATTGTTTAAAAACTGCAAGGATGCAGAGCACGAGACAGGCGACGGTCACTACAGGGGGGCGGGGCTTAGCGTACAGCGGGACACCTACATAATCCATATGAACTCTATATTATGACATAAAAAAGTCAAATTGTAAGCCTCTGTGTGCTCGTCTCCACGCAGGAGGGAGTGAGTGTTCTTGGGATAAGGAGCGTCTGACCAGCCCCCCTACTGGAGTCCACGGCGGAGGACCAGGAGGAGGAGGGCCACCAGTAGGAGGAGGAGCTGGGGGAGGAGGTGCAGCAGGAGGAGGTGGAGGAGGAGGGAGGGGGCAGAGCATGGGAGCTGTCAATCAACAGCAACTCCAGCAGCAACAACAGCTATTGGCTAACAGTAAGTGTGCACATTAGTTTGAGCAGGCTGTGGCTCAACCGGAGAGTCCAGGGTTTGATCCCCCAGCTCCTGAAGTCGCATGAAATAAGACGTGTTACACAAACATTCTGTCTTATCATACAAACAGAGGACAGTGTGGCTACATCAACCAAGTGAGGACCGATGGTTCAGGTCCTTTAAAAACAAGATTGAAACATTAAATTTAAAGGTTCATTAATTACGGTTTTTAATTTCATTTTAAAGATATTTCATAGAGGTGTAGACTGAAGTGGTGTCACACACACATCCTGTCTTATGATACAAACGTGGGACTACGAGGCTACAGAAACCAAGTGGGGACCGATGGTTCAGGTCCTTTAAAAAGAAAACAAAAAAAGAATAAAACAAGTACTTTAAAGGTCTTTTACCAAAGTATTACTTTAATTGTGGTTTTTCATTTTGTTTTAGAGAAATTGCCAAGAGCGGACTTGCAGGCTTGAGCGATTACACACAGCAACACACACACACTTGAAGGGTGTGTGTGTGTGTTTAAAGGGGTGGCAATATTTGTTAATGTACGCCATTTAATCTGTTCCCATCTCCTGTATTAACACTCTGCCGGGATTAATCAGCACACACTCTACTAAATGACTCAATTTATCAACACCACACACACACACACACACACACACACACACACAGTCATACATATGGAGAGACACGCAAACAAACCGAAACACACTCATTCTAGCTCTTTTTCTTATTGCAGAAGTAATGTGTTAACACACAAACACACAGCGACACACAAAGACCGGGCAGCGGGAGGCGACAAACACTCACATTGATTATTCTATCACTTCAGTCGTCACGACAACAGCAATCAGTGTTATTGTTTCATTGGAATGAAAGCAGCCGCTGCATTTTTTTTGGTTTGTGTGTGTGTGTGTGTGTGTGTGTGTGTGTGTGTGTGTGTGTGTGTGTGTGTGTGTGTGTGTGTGTTTGTGTGTGTGTGTGTGTGTGTGTGTGTGTGTGTGTGTGTGTGTGTGTGTGTGTGTGTGTGTGTGTGTGTGTGTGTGTGTGTGTGTTTAGGACAGCTGAGGCAACAATCCTCTGGAGAATCGTTGTTTTTTGGGAGTTTGTCTTTGAAAGCGGGGGCTATTTTAGGGTCGGGGGAGGTCTGAGATCAGAGGTTAAAGCCAAGGTTATGCTTTTAGGTGGCTCAGGGTTAGAGAATGGATTAAAGCTAATGGATCCTCCCCAAATATGCAGTGAGAGGTGGCGTTAGGGGGACAGAAAAGAGGGAAAGAAATGACAAAATGAAGAAAAAGGAATGATAAAGCGAGGAAAAGAAAAACAAGAAAAAGAAGGCATGCTGAAAATTGAGATAAAAGACTAAAACATTTACATAAAGGGACAAGGAGGGTAAAAAAATGGAGACAAAATCAAAAGAAAAACATAAAGAATGTAAAGGGAAACAAGAGAAGGAAGATGTAAAGAATCAGAAATAGTCATTAACCCCCTTTTTCTTTCGCCTCATCACCCTTTAACCCCCCTGACCTCCATATTTTCTCCTTTTCCTTTCTTTCTCTCCCTCCTCCTCTGCTTTGTCAACTTTTATTAGCGAGACATTTGACACGCCGATGACACCTCTCCCTCTCTTTTTCCTCAAGGTTAAGTTCAACTCAAGTTCACAGACGGAGAGCAGCCCACTCTCCCCCTTTTCCTGCCCTTTGATTCTCACAAAACATTTCCCTGTTTATTAAAAAAGGCAAATGTTTAAATGGTACACTTAATCCAAAAAGACAGAGAGAGAGAAAGGAAGAAACACTTTATGCTGCTTGAATCGTGGAATTTGTATAATCAAAGTTTTGGCTCTGGTTTTAAGATCAATTTTATTTCTTTTCAACTCGAAAAATCCACTCGCCTTCAATACCTCTTTTCAGAAAATCTCAAGAAATGCACTAAAAAGCAATGAATCAGTACAACGACTGAAATGTTATAGACAATCTGAAAGATATTCATTGCACAGGACCAACAGTAAGACTGATTTGTTTAAGTCAGCTTTGGTTATTCATTAAATTCAATTCAAAGGAAAGAGAGGAGCGACAAAGACAGAGAAAGTGAAATTAGACACACACACTAAAGAGTGAAAGGAAACCTAAGAAATGATTCAAAACCCAATGAAATAAGAAGTTCAAGCACTCAGACTAGCCCAGGGGAATTTATTGTTTGTTGTTTTTTGTTTTGTATTAAACTTTGACCTTTTTATCTGCCTTTAGAATCTCTTTATTTTCTCTTTAGAATTCCTGTTTTGTAAAACTCTGATAATGTCATAGAGGAACCTACCCTACCAAACCCTTTGCTTTGTTTATATTAAAGTTTTTTGTTTAATTTTGCTGTATTTGGACGCCCCACTTGTATGGATGATTTTATACTTTATAGTTTTTGATTGTATCATAAGTAACCACAAAAAAATGTGCCAATAGTTTTGGAATGACCAAAAACGAAGGTTGAAAAAAGCAACTAAAATACACTCAACTTTTAAAAGTGCATAGCCTGATGTTAACAACCTTTACATCAGCAAATCATCTTCATATTTAAAAGAATACCTTCTGAATTTGGGTTGTATAAGTTAGTCATTATTAGTCAATATAAGAACTACAATAGACAAGAGGATGCCCCTCCCCCCAAAAAATAATAATTATGAACTGAATGCTATATTAATCTTTTTAGTCTCTCCTTTTACATGTCTTCTTTTATTTAACATTTTACTTCAAAAGTTCACAGCTGCTTTTTTCCCTCATCCACTCTTACCTGTCTTACTCAGGGTTGGACCTGCCCTTCATGATGATGCCCCACCCTCTGCTGCCCATGGGACTGCCTCCTGCCTCTGTAGCCATGGCAATGTCGCAGATGAACCATCTCAACACCATCGCCAACATGGCCGCTGCAGCCCAGCAGATACACACTCATGTACATCGCGCACCTGTCATCAAGGTAAAACACACATTTCATACACCTGAAAAAACAACAACCACAGAGGACCGTAGTAGGTTCCCTGAGGAACTCCTCAAATATTAAACGTTGTGTATTTTCCTTGAAAAGTTTTTTTAAAGAGCAATTCAAGGTGTTTTTCCAAATATTGAAAGCCTTTGCTTGAAAAGTCCATTTTTATTTCGATTTGTTGTTTTCAATGTGCACAAACAAAGAATATACTGCAGCCAATCAGATTAGCTAGTTCAAACCTCCTCTAGCGTAACATGATAGAGACATTTGAAATAACATGGTTTAGTTAATTCCTCTGGTTCAGATCTTGCAGGAATATATATTGATACATTTGTTTGTTTATTCCCTCTTTACAGGAGAGGGTGTGTGACAGTCCTTCTCTCTCTCCATCTGTGGACGAGACTAACACTCCTCTGCAGTCGCAGCCCAGCAGCTCAGCCTCCAGCTCGCCCGAAAGACTAGGTACATGCACATATCCATAAAAACTACTGTACACATTCAATGATAAATTAATGATATAAATACTTGTTGAATTATTTTGATTGAATAATCTGCAAAGTTTGTTATTAAAAATCTTTAAAAATCATCTTTTTTAAAATTCTTCTTTTGAAGTAATTTAAAAAGTTGTTTGGATAAAACACAAAAGATATTTGAGAACTTTAGGATATATAGGATTTCCTTTTTTTTCCAAACACAGATAAGCTCACTGTGCTTTCTCTTTCGACAGGATTGGTGTCAGCAGATGCAGATGTTGCGCTGCCCAACCCTGCTGCGCCCATCAAGAAAATAACAAAGGACAAAGGTTGGACCACACACACTTACACACGCAAACATACAGAAAGGTATTCTTCTAAATGCACACCTCTGTCTGTTCTGCCACGTACATTTCTACGAATGAGGATCTTCCATTACGCACCTTAATCTAAACCCTCACCCATTTCCTTTTGACAACTGACAAATCGTCCTCACTTAAGGGGGCTTTCCTCATCTGCTGTATTTATACACAGACACACACACATAAACACACAGTGACTGAAAACACACTTGCAGAGACACACACAAACAGAGAAACAGAAGCGTCAGGATGTTCTGCCCCTCCTATTGATCACCTGTCTCTCGAGCTATCAATCAGATGAACGAAGGAGGGGGAGATAGATAGATGGAGGGAGGGAGGGAGGGAGGCGGGTTGAGCGAGGGGAGGCTAAGTGGAGGAGGCAAGGCTAAAAGGGATCAAGAGGTCACGCACTAAAAGCATGCGGGGCCTCTCGTCCCTCAATCACACTCTCTTTTCTCTCTCTCTGTATTTTCCATCCTTATAACACATTCTGTTGTCGTCTAATTCTTTTCTCTTCACCTCTCCTTCCTTCTTTTAATTTTCACTCCATTCGTACTCTAAAGCATCACTGCAGACATCAGCAGGAGCGGCAGAGGGGAGGCTTCCTATAAAATCAATAAGGGCAAAAAGGGCATCTGTTCCTGTCTCTGCAAGGAGCATAGATCTTGAGCTAAATCCAGACTAGTACGTTAAGGCCTTAATGCGACACACATTTATTTTGAGTCCACACTTCTCTGGTATTTATGAATCCTTAAAGTTGAGACTTTTGTAAATCCTGCTGTCATTTAAGGATGATAACTGATGGACGTCCAGTCAAATATATGAAATGTGTTAATTGCAAGTTTGAAGGCAGGTTAGTTTTTGCTTATTTGCATCGTTTAAAACACAACTGTGCTGGTAAATCATTGCTGTCGTGTTCATAGGTCTAGGTCTGTGAAGTTTTTCCTTTTTGGGGACAACTAAGAGTATCATATCGTCTTGTATAGTGTTTATCGTTTTGTTACAAATCTAATTTATTGTGTTGTCTGTATTGTAATGTGCAGTTTTATTGCAACCTCCCCCAAAACAGATTTCTTTCTGTACTATGAGAAAAAAAAAAAAACTTAAAAAACATATTTTTAAAAGACTTTTGGTTCGAATAGATCTGATGCAATCTAAGGATTGGACATCAGGAAAAATCAAAAAGCTGAAGGCTACACCCTTAACTCTGCATGTAGTGTTATGTTAAAAGTCGCTTTGCTTTAGGTCACCTTTGAAGTGACCAGTGAAATACAAAATAAAAAGGTCCTACATTGCTTTGTTTCATCAGTCAAACATTACTTAGGAATCTCTTTCAAACAGTTAACAAACTGAAATTTCTCTCATTTTCTTGTTGGTAGTATTTCGAGCTTCACGACTGGCCATGTGATAATTAGTTTTCAGGCTTGTGAGTGTGGAGGGAGATGGAAAAAAAACACTGAATAGGGGGCGCCGGATAGCCTAGCGGTCATGTTGCGTGCCCCATGTGAGGAGGCTACAGTCCTCTTTGAGGCCGCTCTTATGTTTATATACTGTAAACACTGAATAGTAGAACTAAAAGGCAATCATAGGCACGTTATGATTCTCTAATCAACATTAAAAGTTACCGTTTAAGCAATAGTTCATTCGAAAAAAAATCAGGTATTTATTTCCTGTTTATAACTACAAAACTTTAAGGAGTCTCTCAGACACAAAAAGTGTTTAATGCCCGTCTCAGGGGAAAATAACAGACAACAAAATGTGCTCTGTGGCCTCCCTCCATCTGGAAGGTATATTGGAGCAATTACGGCTACAGAACTACACAATAAACTAAACCTGTGTTTGTGATAGAAAATGACCTTCCTGTGTGTCATATCCTCGGTCTGCTTTGTGTGTTTGTGTCTTCTTCATGCTGCAGATTGTCTCCAGATTGTGTTGCATGTTGACCAGTTAATGTTAAAATTAAACTTTAAATGTGCGACTAGAGGGAACATTTATGATGTTTTGGCTCAAACAATATGCAAGTTGTGTGTTTTATAACTATCATATCTGGTAGTTTTAACGCCCCGTATTGGGCGATATTTGAACAAAGCTTTTCTTTCTGTTAGAAGTCTGGACCCCTCCTCTGGCGTCCTATGTTTAAAAATCAAATGCCTGTTCCTTCCTTTTTTTAATCCTTTAAATGCTGTGTCTTCCCGTCCTCCCTGTCCTTTTTTTTATTCCTTCCACATTTTATCTCATATTCGCTCACTCCACCATGCCATATTTGTAAGGTTATCAATTTTCACCTTTTCCCTTTTTCCATATCATGGAAAATGAGGTAAATTATTTGAAATGATTTGTCAACTTGTACGGTGAAAGTAGTAAGAAAGACGAGTAATGGGTAGAAAGAGACAAAATAAACAAAATGGAAATCATGGTGGTCAGGTATAACAATGAAGGGATGCTGAAGCAGAAAAAGAGGCAGCTCCGGGCAAATGTGTAATTTTTAGGGGGGGTGGGGGGATCAGAATACAATTTAGTTAACTAAAAAAAAATTATACTTACCCCCTTCCCCTCCCCCCACAAGAACAAGAAGGACAGAGACAAGAAGAGGTGAGAAAGGGGAAAGAAAGAAAAAAATAAAAATGGTAGATTTGAATTTATTTATTTCTTTTGAACCTCAAAATAGCTGTAATTAAAAATAAGTAGAAAACAAATAAAGTAAATACACAACATAAGAAAGAAAAGTCAACGTCCTCCATTCGTTCAAGTTCTAACTTATTTAATCCTACTCCTTTTAACTCAATTTAATTGTTATTAATTATACAATAATATCTATATAATATAAAAAAAATTACTTGTATACCATAATTTAATTACACATATTATGAATCATCCCATCACCATATTATAACTATTTACAGTGCACCGTCACCAGTAACAAAACCCACAAACAATAAACTAAATCATAAACTGAATTGGTTGGTTACTTCAGAGGCAGGTCATGAGGACATTTAGAAAGAGGACAAAATTGGAAACAAAAATTAGAAAAAGAGATGGAACGAAAATTGTGAATGTTTGAGAGCTAAGAGGAAGAATATTTGAAGATGAAGGAAAAAGAAAAGAAAAGATGATGAAGGAAAGATATAAGAAAGAGAGGAGAGAGAGGGATGTATGGATGAAGAGGCAGATAGGGGATAGAGATGGTGTGTGTGTGTGTGTGTGTGTGTGTTAGAGTGCATCTTAATCAGCGTTAATTTCACAGCAGAGTTAACCCAGTTGTCAGTGTGTTAGGCATTAAGGGCTGATCAGACACTGTGACGCACTCACAATGAACACACGCACACACATGCACACACAGACGCACAAATCAAGGATGTCTTTAATCCCTGCCAATTAGTACCCCACATGATTGTCTGAATACTAACGACCGCTCCATGTAAGTGTGTGTGTGTGTTGGGTGTAATTGATTTCTCTGATGCTGCTCCGTTGACTTTTATTCGTTCGTAAACGTCAACATTTCATAAACTTCGAGTGCGAGAAGACGTGTCGCTGATAGAAACATGCCGTCTCCAGAATATTCATGCGTACTCAAACTGTCCTTTTAAAACGGGTTTTAAGGCGACACTAAACGTCTGTTTGATCCATATGAAGGTACAGGCAGAACATTTTAGTATGGTTAAGCATTAAGACTGGAAACTACGGTGGCTGGGAAGTGTGAGACAAATGTACATTTTGGTAAATATTTTTACATTTTATTAAACAAAATTACAAAAAGAAAACACTTTAACTGGCAGAACACTTTTGTCAGTCCCCAAACAAATTTACAAACCACAGAATCATACCAGAAAGGGAATTGACCAAATGCTGGAAGTGACCCGGAAGTGATTGAGTGAGCCGTCAGACTGGCAAAAGTGTTCTGTCGTGTGTTCGTTTGTCTCACCGCTCCTGAAAGTGTTTCACATCTTGTACATTTGTTTTCCAAAATGTAAATTTGCTTTCTCCTGCTTAGTAATGTACATTTGTAAATTTGTACATTTGTTCATGCTGGGTTTTGAAGTCTCTTTTTCTTTGTTTGAAAAGGTCAAACTATTGGTAAAATGTATGAAATACTTCAAATGCACATTATTCCATACACAGTATTACAAATATTCTCTGTTTTGTGTTGTCAAACTCCTTAACTAATTACTTTTAACATCTACCATAATACATCAAATAAAAGCCCATCCCAATTGAAGGCCCAGTCCCTTTTAGCAGCCCGGTGTTGCTGCATGTTTGGACAAATAAAGGCAGCTCTCAATTAGACGCCCCTGATGCATTTAGTGTTGATTAGATGAACAACAACATCTGTCCAAGACAGACAGAATAATGCCCGTAGGTGTTCAGGACTTGAAGCAGGTTTGCATGCCGTCTTAAACTGCACGATCAAATAAGAGACTCTTTATTGGTGCGCTATCGTTGTACACAGTTAAAGGATCTTTCTGGTGTAGATTTACAGTTTCATACGTTTTCCTATCCATGCTGTGAACCAGTTGTGTTTGAAAATAATTAAAAGCCTGTCTTCTATTGACGCCCACCCTCACAAAAATTCAGGAACAATTCATAAATAAGTAAATGAAAGCCATCCAAAGGAGACTAATGTTTGACACGTTGTTCTTCTTTTTTATTTAACAAAAACAGTTGGCTTTTTCTTCACAGAAGAGTCTTCACTTGGACACACCCTGCCCCCTGGATTCCCCGCCCCGTTCCTATTCGCCGACGGCCTGTCGTCTGTGGAGACTCTGCTCACGAACATACAGGTACAACTTCCTGTTTTTATTACATTTAGTTTTGATAGATGTTTCCTTTATAAATGGAGTGGACTGACTCAGGTAAATACAGTTGTCTTACATAAAAAAAAATTTAAAAAAGATAATTGAATGAAATGTTTTAACCCTCAGGGCTTGTTGAAGGTGGCGGTGGAGAACGCTCGGGTGCAGGACAAACAGATCCAGGCAGAGAAGAGGGAGCTGAAGATGGAGCTCTACAGAGAACGAGAGATGAGGGAGAGTCTGGAACGACAGCTCACCTCCGAACTACAGAGCAGAGGTCAGAAAAACACAAAAGCACTGAGTCATCGTGCCTTTTGAAGTATTATCAGGGACAATCAAGTAGTAATTTATGCTCTTGGGACTGTGCTGCTGTTTGAGAGTTATTTTTCTACACATGGAACGACAAGAAAAATAACCTTTAAATGAATGCAGCACAGTGAAAACTACAACATCTCTCTGAAATGTAGTGGAATATGAGTAGAAGGTGATATAAGATCATTTAGGAGTACCACTAAATTCTGCTTCAGTACAGTACTCTTCAAATTAGGAGTTTACTTTGGTTTTCCTTCACCCTCAGTGGCTTGGTTCCATTCTATACTTCTCTCTTATTGGCTGTTGGGTTCCATTTGGGAAGTGCTGACATAATAATCTGAATTTCAAATCAGCAAGAGGAATTAGGACTGGACCACAGGAAAGAGTTTGATGATAAAGTATAAAGAGAGAGGAAGTTCTGCTCAGTGACGATTACAAGACTTTAACACAGAAGACCAGTGTTCACGTCCCACCTCCCGTCAACTCAAAAGTAAAAACAAGAGAAGACATTATATGTCTTTTTGGAGTCAATATCAGACGCCATATTGGGTTGTTTAGGTCTGAGGACATGTTGGGAAAGAGATGAGTTATTCAAGGGAAGATCCAGGAACTCAAATCAGACTTAAAAAAATAACCCTCAACCCTACGTTTTCCCTCTCTCAGCCTCGATCCAGAAGCGTCTGAAGAAGGAGAAAAAGGCCAAGAGGAAGCTGCAGGAGGCGCTGGAGTTCGAGTCGAAGAGAAGGGAGCGAGTGGAGGACGCTCTGAAGCACTCGTCTTCGTCCTCCCCCTCTCCGGAGCCGCTGCACGTCGCCAACAACAACAACACCAAGAACGGTACCACCGAGTGTTTGTTGCTTTATTTCAGGGTTTGTTTTTTTGTCTGCATTTCTGCCCCCTTTTGCCCCTTTGTCTTGTTTCGAACTGTTTTCTTAAAAACTTTTTATACTGCTCGCTTGGTTTTCTACAAATGTTCCCCTTGTTTGTTAACTATTGAATAGACTTCTGTTTTCTCTTTGTTTTTATTGTTTTGGCTTGAATTCTTTTTATATTAGCCTCTTGTGTTATCGTTCCAACATTTTTCTCAAGGCTTCTTTCTGCCTAAATGTTTCTATTTGGTTTTCTTCATCTTTTACAATCCATCTTTGATTTGATTCTTCTTCTGTGTTTTTCTCAGGCTTAAGCTTTCGTCTGTTGCATCATTTTCTAGACCTGTGTTTACCCAACACTTGTTTATATGCGCTGTTAAAACTGAACGCTTACAGACTGGTGCCGTTTTCTTTTTTCACTCTTTCTTCCATAAACTTTGGGGTAATCAGCAGCAGCAGTAAAAAGTGCTATTAATCCGTCTGTGTAACTTCAGTCGAATCCCATTGGGAGGTGAAGTCCCTTCCTTTCATGTGGGCCCCAAAAGTTTTTAAGCCTTGGTTGTGTCTGCCAAGGTGGCGGCCATATTGGTTTTGCAAGACGAGATATGCTGTTCACTGTGCAGTTTTGCAAAATATATTTAGTACTCTATTTCCAAAACATTTTTTTGTTTTTTTGGTTCTCGAAATGTATTGAGAAAGTAGATGGGCAGTTCATGCAACTGTTGCAACAGGGTTAAAAGAAATCTCTCTTGCCATTGGGTAACATGCAAAATAAGGTCCCGTTAAGGCGCACCAGGAAAGGGACCAGCAAAGTACAGTTTTTGACTTATAATACCTTAATTGCTGATATACAGCTGTTACCTCTACAAAGAGCCAACATTTAGTTGTTCCACGTTTCTCAGATGTCATCACTTGAAGATTTCCTTATCGTGTAAACTGAAAATATTGGATTTAAGCCCTCAACACTTAGGATTCTGGATAGGTTTGGTGGCCATTTTTATTGACCAAACTGTATTTTATTGAACACTAAGTACACTGATTATGGCAAACTTAAGACTCTTGAGCGCTTTCTTCCTGACAAACTACAATAAAACCAAATTTCCTATAATATCGGCAGATTGATTTATCGGTAAAGCTTTAGCTGTTGCAGTTCTATAATCCATTCCTTGATCATAAATGATATAATCAGCATCTCTTGTGATATTCAATTAAACATTTTGGTCCATTTATTTTGGCAAAATCCAAACAAATAATGGTTCCAGCTTTTTAATGGTGAGAATAACCCACTTTACAAATGTAATAAAAAGGATATCTTTGTGTTTGGACTGTTTTTAACACAAAAACACTGTTGAAGACATCCCCAAGGATCGGGGGAAACTGTGTTCCTCTTTTACAGTGTTTTTGATATTTAATAAGCTAAACAACTGATCAATTTGTCTAAAATATAATTGGCAGATTCATTTACTTAACGAGGAGAATTGTTACTTGCCGCTCTAATAATACCAGAGCTCAATCTTTTCCAAAAACGCTCTCACTGGATTTGTTTTGAGAATGCAGCCAAATGTGTTCTTTCCCCTAATATCCAAATACTTTTAAACACGACAGTTAAAGTGCTTTGAAGAGGACAAAATTTAAAAATAGTGTCCAAAAATATAATTCTCTGGACAAATGGTTGTTTTTGTGGCTTTTTGTTCTTTGTAAATCCAGTGGGGTTTTTTTTTTTTTTGTTGTTGCCCTGAGCTCAGTTACAAGGTGCTGTTTGTGTTTTATTAGCCGACCCGCTGAGACTCTGTCCTGTCTTTGTGTTTCATACCAGACGCTGCTGTAGCCGAGGATAAACCTGAACTTAATGGAAACCAGCAAGACAACGGTGCTGTACAAGGTACCTGAACACACACACACACACACACACACACACACAAACAATAAAAAAACAAACATGGAACACACACACACACAGGAGCTCAGTCAGATACACACTCATGCATTACAGAGTCATGTTGATACACAAAATAGCAGATATGACACTGCACACAAGCGTGTTCAAAGGCACTCACACTTTTTTTATCTACACACACACACACACACACACACACACACACACACACACACACACACACACACACATGGTGGGCACATGTGTGTGTTGGGGCCCCGGCTAGATTAGTGGAGACATGAAGCAGACACTGTGGCCTCCCTTTGATGTGCACCTTATCAGACACACATGTGACTGCGTTTGTGTGTGTGGAAATATTTCATTGAGCGTGTGTGTGTGTGTGTGTGTGTGTGTGTGTGTGTGTGTGTGTGTGTGTGTGTGTGTGTGTGCCTGTTTGTGTGTGTGCTGAGGACCAGTTTGAAATATAGACCTGGAGTTGGAGGACACTAAAAAAGTAGGGCATTTTTTCAGTTGTTTTGGACCATGAGGGCTTATTTTGGACAGTGCGGACATTTAAAAAAAAGCAGGAGTAGCTTTGGAACTCGTAGACGTGTTTAACAATGACGACATTGTTTAAAAAAAAGGAATTTTTGGCAATTTGAGAAATTTAAAGAAGGGAGGACATTTTATGGACAGAAAGGAATTTTGGAAATGTGCAAATGTCAATTTCAGATTTTGACCTTGGGTGCTAAATTAGGATCAAGTTGGTAGTGGTAGCGGTCTTGCCAATTGGCTATAAAGGGGGGCGTGGCACTGGGAGGGGCTTACAGCTGAGAAAGGCCCAAGATGTTTCAGGAAAAGAGAACTTTTGTGACTTTACTGAGAATATATTTTGTGCAGGATTTGGAAGAAATATTGAGTATGTTTTGCAAATTTTGTAATTTTTGATTTCAAATGAAGGAATTGTTTTTGAAGATAAGTTAGTAAGCGTTTCTTATTGGTGACCTGAGGTGGGAATCAACGACACGATATGAAATGATACAATAGGATAGGATCCGACATGGTCTGACAAGTCAGTGTGAGGGAAATCTTTTTGTTAAGCTGTTTTTTTTTACGGCTTGTAAGGCGGGAAAGTTAGGACATTTTTGAGTAAGGGGTTTGAAGCACGAGGGGAGTGGGAACAAAGACGTCTCAGGTCGTCTCAAGATCATACAGATGTTTGAGGGTTAACGCTCCGGTTCAGGTTGGAGTCGTGGAACTCGAGGAGAGCATTATGCCAATGAGGGTCCTCACAAGTACAGTGTGTGTGTGTGTGTGTGTGTGTGTGTGTGTGTGTGTTAGTATGCATGTGTCGTCCTCCCTCCACCAGCTGTGCTCAGTCCTCCCTGACATTGAAAACCTTCACTTGAAACTCTGCGTGTGTATAAATGAATATCTACGGGAACACACACTCTTCTTTATGAGTGTGTGTGTGTGTGTGTGTTGTACCTGTGGTTGTGCATTTTGGTGCGTGTGTGTGTGTGTGTGTGTGTGTGTGTGTGTGTTTGATCCACACTCTGGTGAGACAGGGAACTCTAATTAGCTCTCTCTCCTCTTTAGACCTCTTTTAGATCCCCTCTCTTCTGCAAGCCAAGCACTCCGACACACACACACACACACACACACACACACACACACACACACACACACACACACACACACACGCAGACCCACCTGATTTCATTAATGTTGATTGGCCCAGTAGGACCCCTTTGCCGCCTTGCTCACACACACTCGCATTGACAAACACACACTCATCCCTCCTGCCATAAAAGCATTTTGCACCTACAGAGGTTTATAAACACACACACACACACACACACACACACACACACACACACACACACACCTCTCCCCTGCCTCTCTCACCTTCCACACTCTTAATTAACGAGTGAAGAGAAAACTGCTGAATACAAAGAAAGACATCGCATTACAATCAGAAAGAGAGGCAGGGAAAGAAGGGAGGTAGTAGGAGGAGAAAACGAGGAGCAAGGGAGAGAGAGAGAGAGAGAGAGAGAGAGAGAGAGAGAGAGAGAGAGAGAGAGAGAGACAGAGAGAGAGAGAGAGAGAGAGAGAGAGAGAGAGAGAGAGAGAGAGAGAGAGAGAGGAGTGCGATCGTTTTTTTTCTCTGGTCTTTTAAGGTGACTAATTGGCCGAACAAAATATAGAAAAGATGGAGGAGGATGAGAGGGAAGGATGGGGCGGATGGAGGGAGGAGAAGAAGTGGGACAGGAGGAGAAATAATAGAAAGAAGCAGAGGAATAAAAGAGGAGGAAGAGCGAGAAAAAAATGAGGAGAGGAGAAAGGAAGGAGGAGGAGAAATGAGGTGAAGGAATAAAATGAAAAAAACGTGGAGGATAAAAAGGCATTGACAAGAAATCTAACGAAAGAGAGAAGAAGAAAAAAGGGAGGATGCGTAAGGAAGAACAGGAAGAGGGAGAAAAGGTGGAGAGGGAAGTGGAGTTGAGGATCTGCAGGATCAAGGAAGAGAGGAGGAGAAGTGGAAATTAGCTGAAGAAGCAGAAGACGAGAGAGAGAGAGAGAGAGAGTTGTCTAAAATTATTTTTAAAAAAGGTGACAAAAAAAGGAGAAGCAAGAGGAACAGTGGATCAGAAAATGAGGAAGAAGAGAGGGGTGAGGAGAGGTGAAGGAAAGAGGAAAAGAATAAATGGATGGAAAACAAAATGATCTAAATGGAAAGAATGGAAAAGAGTGGATGAGAAAAAGATAGAAAGTGGAAAAAAAGGAAAGGAGCTGAGGAGGGTCAGAGAGGAAAATCTGGGAAGGAGGAGGAAAAGGCACAAGAAGGGAGGAAAGACGGAGAAGGAGAGGAAGAGGAGACAAGAAAAAGTTAGGGGGGGAGCAAGAAAATCAGAAGACGAAGAAAATAGATAGAAGAGGAGAAAGGAGGAATACAAGATGAAGGAACAGGAGAAAAGGGAATGACAAGGTGGAGGAAGAAAGGAGAGAAAAAGGGGGAAAGTAAAGGAGGATGTGACGGGGTTAGAGGAGATTAGGAGGAGGAGGAAAAAGGAGGACAGGAGAAAGAGGGATGAGGAGGAGTGGATTCCTCAGGAGGGAGTTGAAAAATGTGACCTTGTTCCGAGACCTGGTGACATTTTCTCCACCCAGCTGATCGACTTTTAACAAGGCAGGTCAGCATCATTTTTAACCAGGAAACACACACACACACACACACACACACACACACACACACACACACACACACACACACACACACACACACAGGAAAGGCTGCAGGTGTATATTATAGTGACAGATAGAGGTGAGAGAGGAGGGGAAACGGGTCAAATACCGAGAAGAAAGTCGAAATAAGAGAAGAAAACGAGAGAGAGATATAAAACAAAATACATTCATTGAATTTAAATAAAAGAAAAAAATATTTTTAAAATGCTCACAATTACACACTGCTTACATCTTATGACGGGAAAATACTCTGAATTCAAGAGTAATATAGTAAAAATCTCTACTCAGGGGTAATTAGAAAACAATTATAACTTTCACTTCCATCAAAATGATCATTAAACTACAAAAATGGCGGTAAATATGCAACTGGAGCATAAATATTTTTTGAGAAATGTGATAATTTTTTTTCTGGATCAAGATGCTAAAAAAGTGATAAGACATTTTAATATTTTCTGCTTTGAATGTTATTCATCGATAGTTTTTGATGTTCTTGGACAACGATCTTGGAATATTTTAATTAGGGAAAACTTTAAGTCACTTTTTTGCCCTTTTTCTGAATAAAATTTGGCGTTAAATAAAAATGATGACAACTATAATTCGTGTCAGCGCAAAAAAAAGGCATGCTACGACTACAAATATGGCGGAAAACAAGACACAAGGACTACAAAATAGTGTTGAACAAGATACTTCTTCAACGGCAGCTCTATTAATACAGCTTTTGTCTTTATCTGATCTTAAATATTCAACAATATGATACTTCATCAATTTAAATTAATCTACAAAAACTTTGTTAATCCAGTAAACGACTCAACAGGTTGTTTTTATGGCAAAAATGTTGAATATCCTCCGATTGAAGCAGCTTAAATGTAAATATTAAGTTCATTAAAAAGCTTTAGGGAAATTGGGACATCATTTTCCTTTTTCTGATTGGGTCTTTTTTGAACAATAAATGAAAACAAAACCCTCAGAAAACACATGTTTAGATTTTGAGGGGAAAAAATAGTTTCCAAAATTGACAATCAAAGCAAAAAAATATTTAAAGTATGTCCCAGTGTGAACAACTTTAAGCTACAATGAGAGGAAAAAGGGAAGATACAGATGTAAGTTTTAGGGACAGCACCGAGGGGGAATCAAAGCCGCGACTTTTTTAGAAGTTTTTGGACAGTTTTTGCTGCCTAGAGGAGAAAAGGAGCGGACAGGAGAGGACAGAGAGAAGAATGGGTCGGGATAAAAATAATACGAGGGGAACAGATAGAGGACAGGAGGGAGCAGAGGAGGAGGAGGAGGAGGGGATGCATGTAGAATAGAGGGATGAAAGAGGAGGAGAGGAGGGGGGGTCTGAGTGATAAAAATAGGGGAGGGCAGGAGATGAAGTGGAGGAGAGGAGGGGAATACGAAGGAGGAAACGAGGGGCGAGCGAGAGATGAAAGAGAAAATTTAAGAAAGTTTTTCCCCCTCCAACATGCAGACCTGAAACCTGTTTTATATCTAGAAAAAAAAAAACAGACAAAGGTGATGAATAGAGGACAAACGAGGGGTTAAGATGAAGAGGAAGAGGAGAAAAAGAGTGGAGGAGGGCAGGAGGAAGACGAGGGAGGGCAGGTTTATGGTTGCTGTTATGCAGAAATGTAAACACTTTGCAACGTTGGCAGAAAACAATGACACCGCGGGGAGAGGAAGAGGTGCACGCGTGTGTGTGTATGTGTCTTTGTGTTACATGCATGGTTGTGTGTGCACGTGAGGCGGCGTGGGTGGGTGCAGAAACAGCACTACGGGGAGCGGAAGGAGAACGACGGAGGTGAAATGAGAGAGAAAGAAAGAGAGGCAAAAAAAAGAGAGGGAGAGAAGGAGACGATGGGGCAACATTGGAGATTTGAGATTTGTATCATAAACGGATGCAGCATAAAGGGAGAACAAGACGCAACACTTTGAGCCTAAAACTCTTCTGCTGTAATAATCATGATCAAAGTATGAAGTTCTTATGGACATGTTGCAGAATAGATTTGCATTTAAATGGGTTGAAAGCTGCGACCACAAAATGATAGAAACAGAAGCACCTGTTAAAAGTGCATTACAGCAATGCAATGAGAGAGAGGATAAAATCCTGCTTCAAAAATGTCTCCCAGATTTCGGTTTGATGTTATTGTTTAGTGGAAAAACTTGAGGTTTACCAAAAATTACGACTTCCCATTTGTCGTTTTAGAACCCTTAAAAGTTTTGACATCCAGCGTTAAAGTCCCCATGTCTTAAATGTTTATTTCATCAAGCATCATCTGAGTATTTTTTAAATCAAAATAACTGAATTTTCTCTTCCTGTAGAACATTTCAAATGTCTGATGACTCAACCCTTCACACAGGAGCAGTGACTAATTTTTCGACCAATTAAAAAAGCTTTTGGCAAAGCTAACGATCCAATCAAATTAATCCCAACGTTATGTCCCGTCTGCTATCTTGTGATTGGTTCTTTCCCATTTCAGTTGGAAATACTGTTGAGAGTAAGTGGTGAGAGAACACATTGCTCTGAATTATCTTGCTGAGGTTTATGTAAATTGAAAAAAAATAGTGGGCCTAGAAAGGAACCTTGAGGAACACCACACTTAAAAAAAAATTAGATGAAGTGGAATTCGACATGACAACAAACACGGTTCTACTGTAGAAGTCATAAAGACACTCACTTACTTCTTTTGCAAATTGAAAATCTTTAGTTTTGGACTGTTGGTTAGAAAATAGCCAATTAAATCTGAGCCGGCTCGTTTTGAAATTTCAAAAACGGACAAGATAAAAAAGAACTGAAATGTATTACTTTGCTTATTTACCGTTATTTCTTTGTTTTTTTGTTTCCCCCAGAATCCCGGCCGTTTCTCAAGACCCCCATGATGTTCTAGGAACACAAAAGACTCCCAACTTCACAAACCCCGCCCCTTCCTTAACGTGTTCCCGCCCCCTCCTGCACAGAAGAACTCCACCAGCCCGGTTTCTACGGCAGCCCGGATCCCCACCGCAACGACCTCCCCCGGCGGGATTCTATCTTTGCAAACTTTTAAATGTTGCTCCGATAAACAGTGAGACCACACAGACAAGCAAAACCCCCAATTTTGGACTTACATGGGGGAGGTGTGTCTACTTCTTTCTTCTTCTTCATCTTTTTGGAAAAACTTAAAACCATTCATTCCCATTTTTCTCCCTGCATCAGGACTTTCATCCATTGATTGGTACGAAAACTGACAAATACGCATTATTCCCGAGCAAAAGCAGGGACAAGAGGATGATTATGAAGGAAATGAACTGGACTTGATTTGGACAGACAAAGTCAAGAGTCAGCTTGGTGGAAACGCTTGGGTCGAATAACTGGTTCTTTTAAATGGGAAATATTTGATCCACAGGACCAAACAACTGTTTCTGAAGGTGGAGAAAAGACAATAACGGTTTAATGAAAACACTAAAGGTTCTTCTTTACGCTCTAAAAGAAAATTGACGTTTTGTGACCCATCTCTGGATTTGACGCAACATCAGTGAACTAAATTGGCTCACTGTAACCCTCCTCTGATTGGACGATAATCAGCCTTTCCGAGGAGCTCGGGCCTCGAAGAAGAGCATTTTCTGAAAAAAAAAAAAGAAGTGGAAGAAAACATCGATGGGGGGGGAAAAAACTGAAGAAAAACAGGAGGAAAACAACTTGAGAAGCTATTTCTGTCTCTCAAGTTTCATTCATTTTTGTTTTCCGTACAGGGACTGAAAAAAATGCATGGGAAAGCTTGTCTTATGTTGTCATTTGGCTCTCTCTTAAACATCCTCACTTTCTTTGCTTCATTCCTTCCCTGTTCCCTCTTCTTCTATATCTCTTTTTTCCCCTCTTTATTTTCTCTTCTTCTGTCTGTAAGGAGGCATTACTCTGAAAGTGTTGGATGCAGCTTTTCAATGTATAACATGTTTTCTATCACCCTTAACTTGTGAAATCAGTTTTCTCAAACGATGCAAAAGTTTAAAAAAACAAAACAAAAAAAAAACCTTTTTTTATTATGATGGAGTGATTTTTAGACACGATATTATATCCTAAAAAGGTACTTTGAATTCTATTCCTTCACTTTGGACATTTTCACCTTTTGAGCCCTGTTTGACTCCCCTGACCTGAAACATCCAGTTTCTGGTGTTTGTGATTAAAAACTAAGAGAGCTTGATTTTCCCAACTCTATCATGACTTTCCATGATTCTCTTCAGTTGTAGAAATCAAGCGCTCCTCATCTAAAGCAAACACAAAGAAACTTTTTATCCCCTGGTTTTTCTGACCTATTACGAGTGCAGACTGTTGTGTTGCAGTTTTCTTTATTCCACCGCGTGTTTTTATTTGTTTGTTTCGTTGTTATTTACTATCTGAAAAATGTACGGGAGGGGGGATGAGGAGGGGTTAGGTGGGTGGGAGGGGTTGGGCCAGTGTGGGGTGGGCGGGGGTTTTGGGGGGGTTAAAGGGATATTCCTTGTAGATAGAAACAACATTCAGCGTTTTCTTGTTTTTTTTGTTTCATGATTTTTTTTCTCCTGATGATCTCTCAGTCTGTCACTGTTCTCTGGGTTTGAGCTGACTGCAAATATACAGTATTATAATGACTGCTGTCTGATCGTGTGTTACACTCTCACACACACATCGTTCACATCTACGATTTATTTTGATGGTATGTGTTACTGCTTGTAGACAAATGAGACAATTTATCATCATGTTCAAGCTGTCTCAAAAGACACAAGAAAAGCCATTACATGTAGTGTTCTCAAACACCGGACTTTGTCACCATGTTTTGAAGGTATTAAAATCTGCTATCTGGGAAAGAGTGCTACCTCACACAGTCTTAGCCAACAGTTCTTACAGCAAAAAACAACAACTTATAGAAACAACATTTAGCCCCGTTTCTACCAATGGATCCGGTTCATTTATTGGCATTTCAACTGTCAAAAGTCGGGAATGGTACCAAAAGAACTGATCCGAACCTTCCTTCTTTTTTGCTAGGGTTTTGTTGGGGCGCCAAGCGAACCGATATGACCCAAAAGGTTTGAACTAGACACACTGCAATCCTTCGATTTAAATCCTTACTTCCTGTGCGACAGCGGTAATAAATGACAAACACACAAAGCGTGCCATGTTTAAATATCCCGTTGATTTCTAGAGAGTAATTTCAAGGGCTGTTTTTGTTCTTTGCCCCTTCTTACAGAAAAAAACAACAACTTGCAAACCATAGAAACAACATTTAGCTCCGTTTCTACCAAAAGAACCGATCTGTACCTTCCTCCTTTTTCGCTACCCTTCTGTTGGGGCGCCAAGCGAACCGATATGACCCAAAAGGTTGGAGATAGACACATTACAGTCTTTTGATTGGTCAAAAGAATCCTCACTTCCTGTACAACAGCGATAATAAAGGTCAAACACACAGCGCGCTGCGGATTGTGAGAGAGTAATTTCCAGGCTGTTTTTGTTCTTTGCCCCATCGACGACCAAAAGGTGCAGACCGATGCTGGACGTCCTCGATTGGTTGCCCTTGGTTTACTGTGTTGCGTTTCTTCTTCTTCTTCGTTGAATTTATTGGTCGGGCTACACTGTGTCGTGCTGCTGATGAGGTTACTGCCACCCCGCCTACAAAGTCAGGGTACGGCTGGCTGTGGAAACCAAACCTTTATCAGGGTTCATCGTAACAGAACAGAACTGTACTGAACTGGACCGTTTGGTGGAAACGAGGGCTTGTGAGAACCAAATGTTCACCATATCTTGGATGTACTCTGGACAGATGATGCAGATTTAGCAACAACAACAAAAAAGGTTTGCAAAGAATACCCAACACACAGTGGTGGTTCAGCGGGGAATGGGGAATTTGTCTTTTAGATATGACGTCATTAAGGCACTAGGGAAA
>NC_089216.1:2161607-2174107 GCF_963930695.1 Labrus bergylta | reverse complement strand
AGGACCAAATGATGGAATACAAACATGCAGATGTAAATACAGGGTAGTCAGATTCCTCTCCATGCTTGATTTCCTGCAGCGTAAACAACAGGTCATCTGCATAGAGGACAAATGGACGGAGGAGCAGAGGAGGATGTGACCCTGCAGCCGCGGGGTTAAACACCAACCAAGTAACCCCCGAACAAGTCAATATCCAGCAGCTACAGAGGAACGTTATTTTTTCTCATGTGGTCGGTGAAGAAAGAAAAAGAAAGAAATCTATGGACGTCAAGAAGAGATCAAAATGTTTGGTGGGTGTCATCGTGAAGTCACACTAGCAGCGAGCGATCAATCAACAAACAATAGTCCTACAGTAATAATAAACTGAGACTTTTCAGGTTTATACGATTAGTTAACCCATTACTGACCTCTTATTTGTGATTAGGGATTTGCCCGTTAAGCTCGCTACAACTGTTCGTTTAAATTTTAAAAAATGTGTCGGTTAACGGTTAATGCTCAAACTGTGCAACCCAGCCATCCACCACTAGAGGGGGCTGTAGCCACAGACTCACTGTAGCTCTGCTTAAGTGGCTCTTAAGCAGAAGTCACTAAGTCACTCTGAATTACTCCAACCAGGGGTGGGCAACTGGGGGCCCAGGGGGCCACATGCAGCCCCCATCAACCCTCAAACGTGGCCCTAAGGTAAATTTTGCACATAAATTAATTGGAAAATCTTCCATGAAATCATGAAAATATTTGATCACTGGTATATGTTGAGTTAAATTTGAGACATAATCGTTTTTGTATTCTACAATGTGCAGTGAGAATTAAATGAATGAGGCCCAAACTTGCCCATCACCTGGGATAAACTAAGATGCCAAATACATATGAAAGATGTAAAATTAAAGACATCACAGAGAGAGACAGAGACAGAGACAGAGAGAGACAGAGAGAGACAGAGAGAGAGAGAGACAGAGAGAGAGACAGAGACAGAGAGAGACAGAGAGACAGAGACAGAGACAGAGAGAGACAGAGACAGAGACAGAGACAGAGACAGAGACAGAGAGAGAGACAGAGACAGAGAGAGATAGAGAGACAGAGAGTGAGAGTGAGAGAGAGAGAGACAGAAACAGAGAGAGAGAGAGACAGAGACAGAGACAGAGACAGAGAGAGAGACAGAGAGAGAGACAGAGAGAGAGACAGAGAGAGACAGAGAGAGATACAGAGAGAGAGAGAGAGAGACAGGTAGAGAGACAGAGACAGAGACAGAGAGAGACAGAGAGAGAGAGAGAGAGAGAGACAGAGAGAGAGAGAGAGACAGAGAGTGAGAGACAGATAGAGAGACAGAGAGAGAGAGAGAGAGAGAGACAGAGAGAGAGACAGAGAGAGAGAGAGAGAGACAGGTAGAGAGACAGAGACAGAGACAGAGAGAGACAGAGAGAGAGAGAGAGAGAGAGACAGAGAGAGAGAGAGAGACAGAGAGTGAGAGACAGATAGAGAGACAGAGAGAGAGAGAGAGAGAGACAGAGACAGAGAGAGAGAGAGACAGAGAGAGAGACAGAGACAGAGACAGAGAGAGACAGAGAGAGAGACAGAGAGAGACAGAGAGAGAGACAGAGAGAGAGAGAGAGAGAGAGAGAGAGAGAGAGACAGAGACAGAGAGAGACAGAGAGAGAGACAGAGACAGAGACAGAGAGAGACAGAGAGAGAGACAGAGAGAGAGAGAGAGAGAGAGAGACAGAGAGAGAGAGAGAGAGAGAGACAGAGAGAGAGAGAGAGACAGAGAGTGAGAGACAGATAGAGAGACAGAGAGAGACAGAGAGAGACAGAGAGAGAGACAGAGAGAGACAGAGAGAGAGACAGAGAGAGAGAGAGAGAGAGAGACAGAGAGAGACAGAGAGAGAGACAGAGAGAGAGACAGAGAGAGAGAGAGAGAGAGAGACAGAGAGAGACAGAGAGAGAGAGAGAGAGAGAGAGACAGAGAGAGAGAGAGAGAGAGACGGATGAACACCGACACCGATGTAAACTCAGACAACAGGATGTGAATCCCACCAGACAAAATGTCAGAGCAACTATTTCTGTCAGATACGATTCTGGGGGTGGGAACGTGTCTGTGTTTGTGTGTTTGTGTGTGTGGCCATATGGTATCATGGGAGTATTACCAGAAAACCACAACCCCCACACACACACACACACACACACACACACACACACACACACACACACACACACACACACACACACACACACACACACACACACACACACACTGAGAGACAGGGCAATGACAAACTGGACTCTTCAGACTGAAACCAAATTAGAAACAGTTTTTTTTTTCTAAATGGACTGAGAGGATCTTGGCAGGCGGGATGAACCTCTTACTAACAAGAGAGAGATAAAAAAACAAAACAGATAAAGAGAGGGGTAAAAAGAGAGAGAGAACGTGAGAAGGAAAAGGGAATGGGTGGATGGAGGAATTAAAATAACTTAAAAAAAAGAAAAGAGGAAGAGTTTGAAATGGATCCTTTGGGACCGAGTGTGTGTGTGCTTGTTGTTGTAGCTGGGCGGTCTTGGATTCCTCGTTGACCTTTTGGAAGATAGCAGCTGCTCGTCTCTTACAGTTTTGGTTTGTTTTGTGGTTTCGATCTCCGCCATGTGAAAAGCAGATGGAGGGAGACGGACAGAGAGAGAGCGAGCGACAGAAGACTCATCGACCCCTCTGGAAGGAAAGACACTGAGAGGAGAAAGCCGCAAATGGCTCGACTGAGCTGAGAGAAACGGGATCTGGCAAATATTTATTTTTTTGTTCCACCGAGTGTTTCATCCCAATAAAAGCGTCCACTTCGACTGAGGAAGAAAGACGACTGTGTGTCTGGCTGAGCTGCCAAGAAATAAAAAATGTCTGTGAATTTAGTTCAAAGTATACGAGATTTACCAGGAAGACTTTGGACAACAAACTTCTTGAACATGTCGAATTATTTAGGGTAGATTTTATCAACTGGCTAATATCATGGGTACAAAGTGGAGCCTCAAAGAGAACACTTACACCGATAGCAGCGTTTAGTGATCGAAACAATTAAACCCAAACTCTGCAAAACACAACTCAAAATGCAAATAGAGGTTTTTAAAATGTCCAATACTTTGATGCTTTTCACACGTTTTAAACTATAGAATCTCCTTCATTTTAATGATCTACAGCATCGAATAAGTACGGATGCTTTAAAGGAAGAAATGTGCGACTCTTTGATCCAGTAGATGTCGCCCTTGAGCACCACCATGAAACCAAAACAAACTGCCACGCCTCCATCCTGAAGCCTCCGCTCTCCTCCAGAGACGCACCTCCAAAACCTCTCTACTCACGTTCATATGGAGTGTAACACAAGCGGCGGAAAAAATTGTAATTTGCTCGAGCTGCATCACCTGTGTCCTGCATTGTTGTGTTAGCATGCTAATGTTAGCGCTCTTTAGTTAGCTCCTAGCTTCACATTGCATGTAAATTAACACAGAATGAGCGAGATCTAAAATGAGATTATGTGACATCCAAATAATCAGTGAGTATGTTCTTCTTCTCTCTACTTCTTGACAAAAACAGCTGTGACGACCCTGCTGGTTCCTGGTGCCGGTGGGTGTGGTCTGTGGGATCGGGGATTGAGAACACCTGGGCCCGGTGTTCTCAAACCTTTAAGAGCTTGCCTCACTTCCTGCCTTGGTGGGAGACGGGGAGACATCGGGAAGGAGACTGGGGAGAGAGGATATCCCCGATGCGCTGTACCTTTTGGTTTAATTCGCTGTTGTGCAAATAAATGTGCTTGTTGAAGTGTACTCCTTGTCTCCTCCAGTTTTTGTCACGGGTTTGTGAGCCGGCCGTGACACAGCTTTTATACACAAGGGGAGGAGCCGGCCGTCCCGTCCATGTAAACACGGCTCTGACAACAACACAGCCAGCGGGACTCGAGCTTCTCCCTCATTGTAGACAGTCAGGACTCAGAGACACATTTACACAGGACAGACTTTATGATATAATCACACATTCTAACTTTAAAGATTGCAGCATAGCACCCTGTCGGTGACATCACAGTCGCTGAACGCAAACAATGATGCAAAAATAGCAAACAGATCACCATGGGGAGGGAATGATGGATGGATGGGTGGGTGGTTATGGAGGGATGATTCAAAGAGATGGAGGGATGAAGTGATGAAGGAACGTGTGATACGCCGTCCTCGGGTCGTCTTTACTATCATTTCACAGCCTAAACGTGCAAAGGTCAGCTGTTATTAATGGCAGGCCCTGAGGAGTGTGTGTGTGTGTGTATGCAAATGTGTGTGAGACGGACAGACAGTGAGTGTGAAGGCTTGCATGTCACACCTTTCTGCTCTAAATGCCACGTAGCCTGCCATTAGTGTCGCTGCTGTTTCATCCCCACAGGGCTCGAGGCTCGGGGAGCGTCTGGATATTTGACCCGGCGCTCCCTTTACTGCTTCCACCGCCAAAATACAAAAACGATATTTTATATGTTTCTTGGTATTTTGATTTTGATTTATTTTGCTAAGTCGTGGCTTTTCTTTGTATTCTGGCTCGCTCAATCTGCCCAATTATTTTCCTGAGTTGGATTTTTGTGCGAAGATGTTTTTTGTGCATGTCTTAGACCTAGCGTTTTTTTCAACTTCTTCAGAAAGGTGCTGTTGACGTCACTGGCGCTCTTTTCCAAATGTATGACATTCCACGTCTTGTACCCACATCTTCTTTGCTCCGTGTCTGATCGGGTAAATAACTACGCAAACGCTTCATGGAAGTGCTCGCCATTGCAAAGCCAGCGCTTTGACGCCCGGAAGAAAACGCTAGGTGGACACAGACTTCATTTTACAATAACATCGATTCTACATTCAAGATTGAAGATATTAAGATTGCTTTAACACCGCAGGTCACACCTACACATTCACACACTGATGGTAGAGGCCGCAGGGTAAGAAGTAACTCATCCATTCATACGCACTCACACACTGATGGTAGAGGCTGCAGGGTAAGAAGTAACTCATCCATTCATACGCATTCACACGCTGATGGTAGAGGCCGCAGGGTAAGAAGTAACTCATCCATTCATACGCATTCACACACTGATGGTAGAGGCTGCAGGGTAAGAAGTAACTCATCCATTCATACGCATTCACACGCTGATGGTAGAGGCTGCTGGGTAAGAAGTAACTCATCCATTCATACGCATTCACACACTGATGGTAGAGGCTGCAGGTTAAGAAGTAACTCATCCATTCATACGCATTCACACACTGATGGTAGAGGCTGCTGGGTAAGAAGTAACTCATCCATTCATACGCATTCACACACTGATGGTAGAGGCTGCAGGTTAAGAAGTAACTCATCCATTCATACGCATTCACACACTGATGGTAGAGGCTGCAGGGTAAGAAGTAACTCAGTGTCTTGCACAAGGACACTTTGACATGTGACTGCAGGATTGAACCCCTGACCTTCGCGCAGAGACAGCCAACTCTACCACTGAGGCAAAGCCGCCCTCTCAGATGTGTTGTATCAGGACTAATCCGGGTCAGTCTGTGTGGACAGGCACAAATCTTCCACACAAAGTGGACTTCCTTCTTGGCATCAACTTGTTAAGTCCTGCACAAAAAACTGTCTCTGACTTTTTAAGTTGTTGATCCAACTTCCTGCTTTTTTATTTTGTATCTGCCCTCAGACTGCAAGGGAGCTGTCTTTGAATATATTCAGATTAAGTAAAGAACTACCCAGCGCAATGTGAAGCCAAGAGGTTGATTATTATTGAGTCTGAACCAGTTTAAACGGTTTACCCTGACACACTCTCTACTGGCTGATTTAACTGGTTTTCAGTCCAGCTGTCCAGGAGACTTCCTGTGAACGACTCGTGTGAAATCAGCTCTGCCACACTTCTTCTTCTGACACTAATTTCAATTAAATCCCCTTAACATAAAAAGCATTAAATGTCACCTTGTTCCGCTCTTTGGCTCTCCTCAAAAAGGACAACAAATGTGGCGTGAATGCAGAACCAATGCGCTGTAAATGCATGCAGCGTCGCTCGGCGCTCCGCTCCACCTCGTGTATTTTGGGCCGCGGCCGTGTCCCAGTTGTGTTCGGCACCTCGGTGTTTGGAGGCAGGTGAAGGGTGTCTGGTGACAAAATGCCTCGCGTGTAGCCTATTTTCCAGGGTTTTGACCTTCCCCTGAATGCACCGCTGTGAGGGGGAACGAAGATGAATTGGAGCGTCGAGGTTTGTCCACTCGGAGAAAAAGAGAGAAGACTAACTGGAGGATATCAACTGTTTCTCTTGCCCCGTTTTCTCTTCATCTTCTTCTCTCGTCTGGAAAAGAGTAATGGAGTGTTTGAGGTCAGCTCGAGGTGCTCAGAGAGCTTTTGGGATAAACAGCCGTGCAGATTGGCTGCTGTTTAACCTGCATGACAGGCAAAGCACAACAAACCACCGCCAAACAAAACAAGAGGAAAATGGATTACAGTGAAACTCAGGACCAGAGGAAGATTTCTGTTTGTTTTCAGGGTCATCAAGGGTCAGAGATCTCCTCTTCCTCCTCCAGACGGATCTCGTTCTTCTTCATTTAACTACCTTCACTCTCTTCTCCAACGTTTTCCTCGTTTCCTGCTCTCTTGTCGTCTCCTTCAGTTTTCTCCACTTTACTCGCGTCAAGTTCAGGTCACAGCAGAAGCGGGTAAAGGATGGCGTTACGCTGCCATCCTAGACGTCGAAAACAGTTTGAAAGTTTTCGACGTCGTTGTAGCAGATAGAAGTTTTGAAAAAACGCCGCACAAACACCAACGCAAACACACCACTGTGGTGCAGGATTCAGACGTTATGTCTGACAGTAAAAAACAGCAAAGTGCATGTCATCAACCCATTCTAAAAAACATTACATTCGTGAAAATAAAAAGAAACTAGTTGCAGCGATGGGGAACTTGAATCCCTCCCTCTGCTGCCAAAATCAGAGATGAAATGAAAACTTGTTTCTTTAAACTACAGTGAACCATGTGGTTAGATATCTTCTTTCAAAAAGACTTCTGTTAATAAAAATGCAAGAAGAATCAAAGCTGAGGGTCAGATATGTTAATACACTTTCCCATAATGCATCAGTTATTGTTCATCACAAAGCATGCTGGGTACGGTGACAGCTGCAGTCCTGATAGCTTGAAATGTTCTTTTCTACAGGAGCGTTAAACTTTAACGTCGTTGTAATGCACTAAACTCTGCACAGAAACAGGTCAGTAGTTACTGTTTCAGGGGACAGAAAATCATTTCAGAGGGCGTGTGGGACAAAGAGAAAGGTGAGCTTGTAGAGCACACACACACACACACACACACACACACACACACACACACACACACACACACAGAGGTGAGGCAGATAATACCAGATGAAGATTGAAATGGGAGGAAGAATCAATATTTCCATTCAAACGTCTGTTTCATTTTCTACAGATTAGAGGAGACTGTTTCTCTCTGGTCCATCACCGACCAGCGTCCTCAGCACGGTCATTGTGTGTGTGTGTGTGTGTGTGTGTGTGTGTGTGTGTGTGTGTGTGTGTGTGAGTGTGTGAGAGAGACACAGAAAGCAAAATGTCCTCACAAGGATGAGTAAAGAAGTAGATTTACAACATATGGGGCCACTGTAGAGTCTCCATATGTAACATACATTTATGTGTGCGCATGTGTGTGTGTGTGTGTGTGTGTGTGTGTGTGTGTGTGTGTGTGTGCATGCTTTTCACATTTGTCTTTTGTATTTTTCCATCTCCACTGTCCACAGTGTCCAAATAAACTGTCAACACTGGGATGGCTGATAAAGAGCGAGAGAGAGAGAGAGAGAGAGTGTGTGTGTGTGTGTGTGTGTGTGTGTGTGTGTGTGTGTGTGTGTGTGTGTGTGTGTGTGTGTGTGTGTGTGTGTGTGTGTGTCACAATATTTGTCCTGTGTTATTGGAGCTCTGAGGCCACAGAGTCTTCTATAAACACCCAGCTGTGAATTATTCAACAAATAAACACATCAAACACCTCTCACACACACACACACACACACACACACACACACACACACACACACACACACACACACCAAACGGCAAGAATCACAGTCTTCCTTCGTACAGAACTACCTGTGTGTACTTCATATTGATGGGATGCCCCCCGTTTTTAAAAAAGAGGAGGAAAGATGGAGAGAACAGGAGGAGCGATGCATCATGACATCAACTTGACTGATACACACACACACACACACACACACACACACACACACACACACACACACACACACTTCATTTAATTTTAAGTGGATTTGACTGCTGGTCAGTTCAGTGGAAGGTTAAACTCAACCTGCTGTTACATTAATGATACAGTGACATCTAGTGTTTGACTGAGGGACTGCAGGCCTCTGGTTTATGTGCGACTCAAACAGAGAGGGAAATTAAAACTTATTTATAACTCTTATTATAACTCTCTTTTAAATGTCACCCAACTTTATTTAAAATAACAATACATTTTGTTTAAAGGCAACTTTCAAAACACTCAAGATCACCTTACAAAACAAAGATAAAAAAAATGAACAAAGTCACAATAAATCGATTAAATTAACATTAAAAAATCATTATGAAGAGGATTTATTGTGAATAACAGTTCAAAAAGATGCATTTATGAGTCGTGCACATTAATTTTCACTCTTAAAAATGGAATTAGTTGATATTAAGTTTGTTCTCTGAGTCATTTTGTAACCTAAATGTCCTTTTTAATAAAGTTAAATACTACTTTCTACTTCTACCTGACTGTTTTAACACATTGGTGATAATGAGACTATCATCGATGTAAACAGTTGTGTTACCTCAGACAGGTGAAGAGCTTGATGGTCCAATCATCAGTCTTAATTGCCCCCTAGTTACGGTTGCTACGCGAGCTTCCCGCTCACCACATTAGCGTTAGATTTATCACGCAAAATATTTTTATTTTAAATGATTTAATATTATTTATATATTAATTTATTATTTATTTATATATTTAATTTATTATTTATTTATATATTTAATTTATTATTTATTTATATATTTAATTTATTATTTATTTATATATATATATTTTTTTTGTTATTTCAACAAGTTCCAGTGATGTTGGAAAGCCTCTCGACCAGAACTGCCCTATAATGCAGCGGTTTCCAAAGTGGGGGTTAGGACCACCTGGGGGGGTCGTAAGACACTGAGAGGGGGGTCACGAGATGCCTTCCAAAAAACAAATAAATACTGGAAATTATTTTAAATTTCATATTTTACCCATAAGTGGGAAAATACATACAAAAAAAAAAAGTTAGTTTGATTTAACTACAGCCGTGATCTAAGATTTTTGCTGAAATGAAAGTGATGTAAGAGAAATCCTTCAAATGTGAGTCCACGTAAATGCAACTGTGTGTGTTGATCCCTGCAAATATACTAATATGGACAGTGGGGGGGGTCCCCAGCAGTTATTTTGGGGGTCTCGAGCTGAACCCCTGGCATAATCCTCAATATTAAAGTTATTAAAAATCAACTGTAAGTCTAAAACTGTGCCGCCCTCTAGTGGCCGGAGAGTGCACTTGCAAATATAAAACTGTACAATGTATTTCTGATCATTTCTAATTTTTACAAGGAGAGTATGCTGTGAAGGAGCTCTTGTATGTTTTATTAGATAGGACAGCTGATGTGTTGGGAAGAGAGGGTGGGGGGACGACATGCAGACAGCCGCTGCGAGGAGGATTAACAAAAAAAAATCCTCAGTGTTGATTGTGAAATACGAAAAAAGTGTATTATTTGACTTTTCTCTGAGATGATCAGTAACGTGAGACGTGTTTTTTTTTAAACCAGCTTTTTATTCATCCTCGGATGAGGTCGGCTCATAGTTTCAAAAAAGCGTCTTGGATAGCTACAACACAGCCAGCTTTTTACTTCAGAATAAAAATCTGTAAAAACACACACGCACGCGTTTGAAACTTCATTTTCAGCTTGGGAGTCAACAAGCTCACACACACACACATACACACACACACACACGAACACACCTTAAATAGCAGCTTCTGTACAGCACACACGATCAGGAATGAAACAGTGAACACAAATCAAGAGGATTAAACACACGAACATAAATCAGTGACAACAAAAGAAAGTGTACCTCATGTTCCCACTCTTTAAAGGGGAGCGAGGACAGTGTGGATTCATCCAGCATCCGTTTAGTGACACAAACTACTTTGATTCTTTACAGCATTAAAAACTCGCAGGAGGAAAATCAATCATCAGTGTGAGTGGACGGATGGAATAACTGCTAAATGAAGACATGAAAGACTCTGAAATCAAAGAGTGGACAAAGAGAAACATTTAAAAACCGTGTAACAGCAGAAAATCTTACTGGGTGGATTGAACGTCCGTTTTTAAAGAAGCTGCAGATGATCTTACTAAGAGTTTAATTTCATTACAGAGAACTGATCCAGGACTCTACAGCTCCGTCTTCTGCCCGGTCAGAGGAACCCGAGGCTGGATCTCGTCCTCAGACGTGACCCCTCCTCCGTCCGTCTTCTCCACCGGAGCTTTGCTCTTTTTCTTCTTCTTCACCTTCTTCTCCTTCTTCTTCTTCATCGTCGTCGTCTTCTCGCCCTCGGAGCCGCCGTCTCCGCCCTCCTCTCCGTCCTCGCTCTTCCCCTTCGCCTTCTTCACTCCCTTCTTCTTTTTCTTCTTCTTCTTGTCCTCGGCGATGGCCGCCTGGTCGCCCTTCTTCAGCCTGGTCGAGTCCTCTTTCAGGCAGGCTGGAGAGGAAGAAAGAGAAAAGACATTTGTGAAAGGATGAAGAGAAGAAGGATGAAGTGGATTAAAGGTGACATCTCCTCTTCTTCAGTGTAAATAAGTGTCAGAGCTCCTCAGAACATGTGTGTGAAGTTTCTTGTTCTAAATCCACTCTGATCCTGTATTTGATCATGTCTATAAACCCCTCTATTTCAGCCCTGCTCAGAACAGGCTGTTTCTGTGTCTGTACCTTTAAATATGTAAATGAGCTGTGTCTGACCACGCCTCCTCTCTGGAAGGGCTTGGGTGTACTCGGTGCTTTCCTCGCTCCATGTCCTATTGTTTACGGTGAGAAGGCGGACTCAGAGGGCAGAACAAACACCTAGCTGTGGGAGTGTCACCCACCTGGGGGAGGGGCTACTGCCCTTTGTGATGTCATGAAGGGAACATCTCCAAACGGCCTGTTTGAGCACACATTTTCTGAAAACTGGAGCAGGCAGAAGACACAGAAAACTGACTTTTTTTCATGATTGGGGGGTTTGTAGACGGACTAGAGACACTTATTAGAGTTAGAGTGAGTGAGTGAGTGAGTGAGTGAGTGAGTGAGTGAGTGAGTGAGTGAGTGTGTGTGTGTGTGTGTGTGTGTGTGTGTGTGTGTGTGTGTGTGTGTGTGTTACCTGCGTCCTGTCCCTTGAGAACATGTTTCTCACACAGGTAAGTGGTCAGGTCCTCCTCCTGGCTGCCTTTGTACCAGTCCTCAATCACCTCCTCGTACTTCTCCACCAACACGTCACACTGAGACACACACACACACACACACACACACACACACACACACACACACACACACACACACACACACACTCAGGTCAGCTACACGCCTTATTGTGAATAACTCTTATCCTTCATCAAATCAAAACTGATGAGTCATCAAAACATTCACCCCCCGTACAGTGTGTGTCCATCCAGACATGAGCTAATCACACCTATTTGGTTTTTTGAACCAGGCTGTAAACATGTTCATCTCTGCTGTAAAAACAGGCTTTTTAGAATGGGTGTGAATGTGACTTCCTGTGCTTCTGCAGCCAGCCTCTAGTGGACACTCCAGGAACTGCAGGATGTTTTCTTCACCTGTTTCTTCAAGTCGGAGACCTCCGCTGAAGTCTCGTTCCACAGCTCGAAGGGGATGTCCATGACCACGTTCACGCCTTTGTTCACCAAACCATGAAGGGTGGAGAACGTCTCGGACATGCCCTGCACACACACACACACACACACACACACACACACACACAGAGAGAGACACACACACACACACACACACACACACACACACACACACACACACAACACACACAACACACACACAGAGAGAGAGAGAGACACACACAACACACACTTTAACTCGCACAGAATGTCTTCATGGTCCTGTATAGATCACTTCACAATTTATATTCTACATGTATACACCTCTTAGTTTATTATCTTATCTATTCACACACACACACACACACACACACACACACACACACACACACACACACACACACACACACACACACACACACACACACACACACACACACACACACACACACACACACACACACACACACACACACACACACACACACACACACTGACCTTGGCAAAGCGGTTACTTCCACTTCTCTCTTTGTGCAGGTTGTACTCTAACAGCCTCTGACACACATTTTCTACAACCTCGATGAATCTCAGG
>NC_089216.1:2157720-2161407 GCF_963930695.1 Labrus bergylta | reverse complement strand
GCTTCACATTGTTGTGTTAGCATGCTGATGTTAGCACTCTTTAGTTAGCTCGTAGCTTCAACATTGTTGTGTTAGCATGCTAATGTTAGCGCTCTTTAGTTAGCTCGTAGCTTCACATTTCATGTAAACTGACACAGAATGAGCGTGATCTAAAAACTCTTACTAACATCAAATAATCAGTGAGTATGTTCTTCTTCTTCTCTCTAGTTCTTGACTAAACAGCTTTTATACACAAGGGGAGGAGCCGGCCGTCCCGTCCATGTAAACACGGCTCTGACAACAACACAGCCAGCGGGACTCGAGCTTCTCCCTCATTGTAGACAGTCAGGACTCAGAGACACATTTACACAGGACAGACTTTATGATATAATCACACATTCTAACTTTAAAGATTGCAGCATAGCACCCTGTCGGTGACATCACAGTCGCTGAACGCAAACAATGATGCAAAAATAGCAAACAGATCACCATGGGGAGGGAATGATGGATGGATGGGTGGGTGGTTATGGAGGGATGATTCAAAGAGATGGAGGGATGAAGTGATGAAGGAACGTGTGATACGCCGTCCTCGGGTCGTCTTTACTATCATTTCACAGCCTAAACGTGCAAAGGTCAGCTGTTATTAATGGCAGGCCCTGAGGAGTGTGTGTGTGTGTGTGTGTGTGTGTATGCAAATGTGTGTGAGACGGACAGACAGTGAGTGTGAAGGCTTGCATGTCACACCTTTCTGCTCTAAATGCCACGTAGCCTGCCATTAGTGTCGCTGCTGTTTCATCCCCACAGGGCTCGAGGCTCGGGGAGCGTCTGGATATTTGACCCGGCGCTCCCTTTACTGCTTCCACCGCCAAAATACAAAAACGATATTTTATATGTTTCTTGGTATTTTGATTTTGATTTATTTTGCTAAGTCGTGGCTCTTCTTTGTATTCTGGCTCGCTCAATCTGCCCAATTATTTTCCTGAGTTGGATTTTTGTGCGAAGATGTTTTTTGTGCATGTCTTAGACCTAGCGTTTTTTTCAACTTCTTCAGAAAGGTGCTGTTGACGTCACTGGCGCTCTTTTCCAAATGTATGACATTCCACGTCTTGTACCCACATCTTCTTTGCTCCGTGTCTGATCGGGTAAATAACTACGCAAACGCTTCATGGAAGTGCGCGCCATTGCAAAGCCAGCACTTTGACGCCCGGAAGAAAACGCGAGGTGGACACAGACTTCATTTTGCAACAACATCGATTCTCCATTCAAGATTGAAGATGGTAATATGGACGCTTTTCTAGTTTTCTGAAGCGCTTTAACACCGCAGGTCACACCTACACATTCACACACTGATGGTAGAGGCTGCTGGGTAAGAAGTAACTCATCCATTCATACGCATTCACACGCTGATGGTAGAGGCTGCTGGGTAAGAAGTAACTCATCCATCCATACGCATTCACACACTGATGGTAGAGGCTGCTGAGTAAGAAGTAACTCATCCATTCATACACATTCACACGCTGATGGTAGAGGCTGCTGAGTAAGAAGTAACTCATCCATTCATACACATTCACACGCTGATGGTAGAGGCTGCTGAGTAAGAAGTAACTCATCCATTCATACGCATTCACACTCTGATGGTAGAGGCTGCTGTGTAAGAAGTAACTCATCCATTCATACGCATTCACACGCTGATGGTAGAGGCTGCTGGGTAAGAAGTAACTCATCCATTCATACGCATTCACACACTGATGGTAGAGGCTGCTGGGTAAGAAGTAACTCATCCATCCATACGCATTCACACACTGATGGTAGAGGCTGCTGGGTAAGAAGTAACTCATCCATCCATACGCATTCACACACTGATGGTAGAGGCTGCAGGTTAAGAAGTAACTCATCCATCCATACGCATTCACACACTGATGGTAGAGGCTGCAGGTTAAGAAGTAACTCATCCATCCATACGCATTCACACACTGATGGTAGAGGCTGCTGGGTAAGAAGTAACTCATCCATTCATACGCACTCACACACTGATGGTAGAGGCTGCTGGGTAAGAAGTAACTCATCCATTCATACGCATTCACACACTGATGGTAGAGGCTGCAGGGTAAGAAGTAACTCATCCATTCATACGCATTCACACGCTGATGGTAGAGGCTGCAGGGTAAGAAGTAACTCATCCATTCATACGCATTCACACGCTGGTGGTAGAGGCTGCAGGGTAAGAAGTAACTCATCCATTCATACGCATTCACACACTGATGGTAGAGGCTGCAGGGTAAGAAGTAACTCATCCATTCATACGCATTCACACACTGATGGTAGAGGCTGCTGGGTAAGAAGTAACTCATCCATCCATACGCATTCACACACTGATGGTAGAGGCTGCAGGTTAAGAAGTAACTCATCCATCCATACGCATTCACACACTGATGGTAGAGGCTGCAGGTTAAGAAGTAACTCATCCATCCATACGCATTCACACACTGATGGTAGAGGCTGCTGGGTAAGAAGTAACTCATCCATTCATACGCACTCACACACTGATGGTAGAGGCTGCTGGGTAAGAAGTAACTCATCCATTCATACGCATTCACACACTGATGGTAGAGGCTGCAGGGTAAGAAGTAACTCATCCATTCATACGCATTCACACACTGATGGTAGAGGCTGCAGGGTAAGAAGTAACTCATCCATTCATACGCATTCACACGCCTCCATCATAGCAGCCGAAGCAATTTGGGGTACAGTGTCTTGCACAAGGACACTTTGACATGTGACTGCAGGATTGAACCCCTGACCTTCGCGCAGAGACGGCCAACTCTACCACTGAGGCAAAGCCGCCCTCTCAGATGTGTTGTATCAGGACTAATCCGGGTCAGTCTGTGTGGACAGGCACAAATCTTGCACACAAAGTGGACTTCCTTCTTGGCATCAACTTGGTAAGTCCTGCACAAAAAACTGTCTCTGACTTTTTAAGTTGTTGATCCAACTTCCTGCTTTTTTATTTTGTATCTGCCCTCAGACTGCAAGGGAGCTGTCTTTGAATATATTCAGATTAAGTAAAGAACTACCCAGCGCAATGTGAAGCCAAGAGGTTGATTATTATTGAGTCTGAACCAGTTTAAACGGTTTACCCTGACACACTCTCTACTGGCTGATTTAACTGGTTTTCAGTCCAGCTGTCCAGGAGACTTCCTGTGAACGACTCGTGTGAAATCAGCTCTGCCACACTTCTTCTTCTGACACTAATTTCAATTAAATCCCCTTAACATAAAAAGCATTAAATGTCACCTTGTTCCGCTCTTTGGCTCTCCTCAAAAAGGACAACAAATGTGGCGTGAATGCAGAACCAATGCGCTGTAAATGCATGCAGCGTCGCTCGGCGCTCCGCTCCACCTCGTGTATTTTGGGCCGCGGCCGTGTCCCAGTTGTGTTCGGCACCTCGGTGTTTGGAGGCAGGTGAAGGGTGTCTGGTGACAAAATGCCTCGCGTGTAGCCTATTTTCCAGGGTTTTGACCTTCCCCTGAATGCACCGCTGTGAGGGGGAACGAAGATGAATTGGAGCGTCGAGGTTTGTCCACTCGGAGAAAAAGAGAGAAGACTAACTGGAGGATATCAACTGTTTCTCTTGCCCCGTTTTCTCTTCATCTTCTTCTCTCGTCTGGAAAAGAGTAATGGAGTGTTTGAGGTCAGCTCGAGGTGCTC
>NC_089216.1:2130220-2147720 GCF_963930695.1 Labrus bergylta | reverse complement strand
TCACGTGATTATCACAAAATAAAAATTATTTATTCATATAGAATAGAATAGAATATAATAGAATTACTTTATTGATCCCAAACTGGGAAATTGTGGCGTTACAGCAGCAGGTTGTCCAAACACACAATATTAGCAATTAGCAAACACAATATAATATTAACTACAAAGTAAATAAGCACTAAAAATATCAAAACTAAGAATGTGAATATATACAACCAGGATTTAACTAAACATTACTAGTCTTAAATATGAAGATTAAATGTAAATGTGCAAAAACAGAGTCATAAATGGATAGTATTGACATCGGGAGCTGTGCAATCAGTGATACTATAAGTTAAAGTTCATGAGTGTAGACATGTTGTCAGCAGAAACTATTCAATATAACGTCGAGTAGACAGACAAATGAAGTGAACTTGAGTGCAGGTGCACATTATATTGATATTATTTCCTCTCTGTTTTAAGAAATAATAGCAACACGGCTCAACAGTGTGGTTTGAGAAGTAATGTATTATTTCCTTCAAAAGGTGTACATATTGAAAATACATCAAACAGGTAAATGAAGAGTTGACAGTCAGAAGAAAAGACACCAATAAATGCCCAAAAACTCACCAAAATTAAAAAAAGAATAAAGTGTTTTTTGGGGAAAACCCGGACACTCATTTTAAATTTGTCTCACCTACATACGGAAATAATTCACCTTGCGTCGAAAGAACAAAACGTGCCAGCAATTTGCTGAGGAGTGGTTCCTCTCAACAACAGACAATCTTTGGCAGCAGTGTTGTCATTTGTATGGCACTGCCCAGTTTTATCCACTAGAGGGGGCCATGCACACATTTCAAGCACAGTTCTTTCTGGTTATGTAACACTGAGCTGTGTGTGTGTGTGTGTGTGTGTGTGTGTGTGTGTGTGTTTGTGTGTGTGTGTGTGTGTGTGTGTGTGTGTGTGTGTGTGTGTCGGGGCTGGATGTTGCCATTGGTGACGCGTCTGCTGACATTCGATTGGCTTGAGGTCGATGGAGGAGATGAATGGCCTCCATCTACTTGCACAGCATGTAAGAAGACATGTGTGAAAAAGAAAAAAAAGGACAACATTGATTGTTTCGGACTCGGAGCAGTTCTTTAATTGATCATTAATAAATTAATAAATCACAGCGACCACAGCAATTAAAACTTTCTGTTATTTATTCATGAGAATGAAGATGAAAATAAAAAAGCAAATCAAAGAAAATCGAAGAAAGTCTCCTGAATGATCTCTCAGTAAATGAAGATCTGAACAACCCTTCAGTCTAAGACTGCCATCACACCTGTAAGGATTAACTCCGCGATCGTTTGGCCGATTCCTGCGTCACAAATCCCTTGATACTCCCTTACCTTTCATTATGTCTCATTCACCATCACGGCCTGATGTGTCAAGACCCTATCCATGTCTCCTCAGGGGGGAGCGGATCTCTAATTAGCCTCTAATGAATGATTTCTGCTCCATTAATCCATCTCCTTTACAGGGTTGACAACATAGTCTCCTTATCATATACGGCCGATACAATCTTTTAAAATGGTAATTTCCATATCTCTTAAACTGTGACCTATTTTTTTATATATTTTTATGCAATTATATAATGATGGGGAGGGTCTGTGTCACACATATACGTTTCTCTTAATGCATCGACTTATAGCCAATGTGATCTAAAACATTCCTGAAAAATACCACCAGACACATGCCTCAAATATTACACCTCAAACAATCAATGAATTGGAATCAGATGGGTTAGCTTGTTAGTTAACAGTGGCACGTTTAATCATGATAAATCAACGGCAATCACAGAGTTTCTACAAGGACCAAATTCCCGCCCTTCCTTCTCTATAGAACGATCAGGATACATTCTGTTTTTTGCTCTATTCACATTCACCCCCCCCGGCTCTCCTATTTGTCGTCGTTGACCGAGTTCGTCTGCACTTCAGACACTTCAGATGAATTGTACAGAGTAGAGGAAGAGGCTTGTCGAGACATTGTCCTTGTGGCTGGTTTATATTTAACGAGGTATAATTTGCAGCAACATTCAAATGTAAAGCTCACGCCGACACCCCTTCGACCTTGGCGCTCTTGGTGACAGCCTTTTTTGCTGAGTGGGCCTTGAAGGTAAGTCAATACATAAAATTATGAAGTACGACATGAAAGCCCGACTGAATAAACAAGTAATTGATATTATGACAATTATTCTTTTAGAAAAGTTGTGGAATTGCTCCAGAATACATTTCAGCCGGCAACAGTGCATAATACTACCACCCGACCTCCCGGACGCCCACCCACCTCCATCGGACTGTGTCGTCCCCACAACCATCGCCGTTCTCATTCATGCACGGCGTGCTTCTACCTCCACCTCAGCGGCGAGGAAGTGTTGACAACATGAACACGAGGAATACAAAAGAGAAATCCTTCCTGCATATTATCCCATATGCTCTTTTGTAAAGCGTCTTAAGATAACACTTGTTGTGAATTGGTGGTTTACAAATAATGATTGATTCAAAAATTGGCACATTAGTTTTAGCTACTGACAAGGTTTTTCAGAGTGTTTAACATAATTTGAAAAAAGATCCAAAGTAAAAAACCAAAGGTATTTAAAGTTTATTGATATTTTTTACACCTGCAGAGGACCTACATACTTTCCCTGAGGAACTCCTTAAAACACGGTTAATACACGGAGAAGAAATACTCTGTAACTCAGTGTGCCTAAATGTGTTTTAACTGCATTTATGAGTTTGAGTGTGTGTGAGAAAAAGGGGAAAAGCAATGTGTGTTTCACTGCAAGATGAGAGTGTTTCTCAGTAGTTCAATAATAGTCATATTTTTCTGAGAGGTGCTTCAGTTTACCGCTGCCTGCAAAAAGGACAGCCAGCTCCTCATTCCAGCGCGCACACACACACAGATCATTGTGTGTCTCATAGCAGAACTTGACACTGAGTTGGTGGAGGGGAGGTTGATGTAGAGAGAGGAAGAGAGAGAGAGAGATGAAAGCAGTTTTTTATTCAGCTGTGCAGCCCACACAACGGTCGAGCGAGGGACTTTGTTAAAAAAAAAAGAAACAGCCCTCAAATCTCTCTCTCGCTCTCCTTTTCAGCTGTAAAATAATAATGCATTCAGATTGCATGGCAGGTTGTTGAAACGCTCTCAACACATGGAATATAAAAGAGTTTAAAAAAGACAAGCTTTTAACAGTTTATACCACTCGATACATGTATCCAAACTCTGAACAGAAACAATGAAAGCAACCTGATCACTAAAAGCATCCCGGACAAAAGAGAAGAGACGGGAGGCTTTGTGTTAGAACAAAAATATCTTTTATCTAAAACATGCATTGAAACTGGGGTTGAAGTTTACGTAACCCAAAAAAAAGAATGCTTCAGTTTGGTCGTCAGTAAATCACTCCGCATGTGAACCAACCTTACATCATACCTCGTTAGTTATTGTGGATGGGCCCATCAATTCCTCCATTTTAGTATCACATGTATCAGCTTAACAGTCGCAAAGTAATAATGTTTCTCGCTCTGTGGTTTATTGTACCAACGGATTGACCAAAAAAGTATTTGAAACTCTTGAATTTTTACTTTCACTTTACCAAACTTGTTAGCAGAGCTGGGCACACGTCTGTTTATCCAAAACCTTTACAATCCGGTAATTTCTGTTTCTGTTAAGATGTTAAAGTGAAGACGGTGGTGATATATATATATATATAAAAAAAAACTCTCCATTATCTGCCAGCCTCAACGTCAGTGCATTGATTGAGAGCCCCCTGGTGGCTGAATTTACGTACTGTGCCTTTAAGACACAATAATGAAACAAAACCTCTTCAGTTTCATGAAGGAGAAAATAATTGAAAACCTTATTGTAGATGGTCAGTTTTATCTGCAGAGTCCCCCTACACCTTTAAGAAAAAGATAAAGACCCAGCTCTTTCATGAATACCTACTAACTTAATGATGATGGTCTCCATATTATTGATGATGGTAATGACGGTAATGATGGTTTTTGTTTGATAACGACGACTTATAAGATGGTTTCTATACTGATTAGAGCTCTCAAGAACTGCCCTCAATGTTGTGCTTTGCCTCTGGTCACTTCCTGTCAGCACCTGTGTGTCCAATCAGACTCAAAGCTGATCGTTTGCTCTTACTGACATTGTAATCTTTTTTCTAGATCCTTGCTTGTGTTGTTCTTACTCTCTGATGTACGTCGCTTTGGATAAAAGCGTCTGCTAAGTGAATTGTAGAATTGTAGAATTGTAGTTTGGTGCCTAAATGACACATGTTGCTGTGTTTTATAGATTGAAACCAAACAACGTATTCAAGCTTTGATTAAAACGATGTTTCCAGCTGTGTTGAGATGCCATATTTTAAAAAGAGAATCTTGTCAAAGGGTTTTGCACAGGATGGAAATATGCATAATTTATGAAAAATCCTATGCATGATAATCATCTTCCCAGGACAGTACATGTAAAACTCCACCAGAACTCCCAGCACTTACATAAGAACATTCGCTGCATTGACCTGATTTACACGGATCCAGCCTCAATCTGGAATTAGAAACCACATCGTCACAGCTTTTATGGTGAGCCGGTTTCTCACAAGTTCGCTGCGCTCGCTCCGTCAAAGCAGACAGTCAGGCATCTCCGAGCCGAGTCCTCGTCTCAAACTGTGTCTAAAAATAACCCCAGCTGCAGTGCCGGAGCAGACAAAGCGAGTGTTCTCGTTAAAATGTGACTTTTGTCAGCGCCAATTTGAATTTAGAGCAACGATTTACAGACTGGTAGCAGGTGTCTGGTTCTGGAGATGTGTTTGAATGCAGGGAGGAAGCTTTTAAATGATGAGGGCATTGCTACAGGCGGGACTTTATATTTAAGAGGTGAACAAGGGTTCATATGGAAAACTCTTCTAAAGCTGTCTCTGCTCCAGTTCTGTATGGCAGGACTCCCACTGAGGATGATATCTACATTACTGTCACATAATCAACATCACATCAGGAAAAAGACAAAGATGGCGGTCAAAGAAACAGTCCAAACGTTGCACTTGTTTTTTTTCTAAGGATGCCTTTATTAAAGAGTCAACAACGTGCGCTAGCCGTCCGCTTCTAGAAAAATAACACAGTCATACATTCATCCGTGTGGAAATCCCAAAAAAAACGAAGAGAAACAAGGACAGGTTTTGATTCTTAAAGCTCAAAATGTCTTGAGAAGGTGAGAGGGGAACCTGAATTATATTATATAGGATGTGTACTGTATATGTTTGTTCTTAGCTGTGTGTGTTTGTGTGTGAGTGAACGTGTGTGTATGATGAGTAGCCATGCCAAATTATCCATAAATATGACTCAGCAGCAACAAATGATGGAATATCAGCTGCTCTGGTATCACCACAGTTTACCCATCGATGCTCTCATTTAGGAACTTAAGACCTTCAGGGTTGGGAAGTGCAAATCAAAATAACAAAGTGTAAAATGTTTTTGCAAAACTTGAGATAAATTTTAATTTTTGCAACATTTTCAAGATGCAAAACACTTTTCCGAGCGCTGAGACAAATAAACAATATGCGGAACTCTTTACCCAGTCCCAAAATATTTTTACAAAAGACATAATGTTTCCAGAAAGAAATGTACCAAATGCTGGAAGTGATTGAGTGAGCGGTCAATTAATTTGTTTGATGGGAAAACTGTGTGTTCACTGTCTCAGTCTGGTCCCGCAAGTGTTGGTGTCAAGACCACACTTACCGAGACCAAGAAATACCCGAGACCAGAGTGCTCGAGATCAAGACAAGACCAAGACATTTAGGGATCAAGTCCAATCCATGGTGAGACCAAGACCATAAATATCTCCCATATGGTCCCATTTAGAGTCCAATACAGACCAGAATTCAGACACAGTGTAGGAGTCCGCCTGCAATTTTTGATGGATCATTCTTCTTCGTCTATGCACCTGTCTCATGAAATAGATGTAGTTTGTTCTTCTGATTATTCTAAGATGGTGCCCCTTTAAAAACGAGTGGCATCGAAATCTTTGGCAACCTTATTTGAAAGCTTTTAATGTGTCATTTATGGAACGGAGATGTGGTTATAGCGATATCACTGGGTTGACCGAGGCTGGGGTTGGAGAGGGGCCCAATGTGAGAGCTTTTCATGGGGCCCAGAAATCCTGGTGACACCCGCGTCTAGAGTACTCCAGGCTGAAGCTACCAATAACTGACAAGTTACGACCTTTCTACCAAAGAGTTGAGGTTTACTGAGTTTACTATTAGGTTTTCAAGTCTGGCATAATGGTGGACGTTTGCTCCAAAACAAAAATAACATGGGCGTCAAAGTCAGCAGGCAAAAAAATAAATCAATGGCTGACATCACTTTGGTTCAGTCCGCCTCTTATTTACAGTCTGTGAGAGTGATACAGCTTGAAGCAACCCTTTTAATAATGTATTGAACATTTGTGTTATGCATGTTTCATAAGGTTTTCCCTGCAGGTGGCCTTGTTCACATGGATTCGGTATGATGTGATGCAATAACCCTCCTTTTCCTTCCCTCACACACAACAAACACACGAACACACACACACCTCTAGGATCCATAAATGAGGTCTAAGCTGTTGTCCTCGGTTGCATTGCAGGCGGATTGAAGCCACAAAGAGCGATCAACACTTTTGTGTGTTTGTGTGATTCAAATTACGGAGATCACACAGGGTTATTAAAGTGGACTGCAGCCGCCCCAAACAATTTACAATCAAACCTGCAGCTGGTCAGTGGTAATGTGCCCGTCTGGTGTGTGTGTTTGTGTGTTTAATAATGCATGAGATCAACCTTGAACCTCCCCTATCCACCATGCCTACTGTTTTTAAAGTCTAAACTCTCCATGTATGCGTCCCGTTTGCCTCTTTAGAAGACATTCAAGCTTCAATGGTTCTCAATTTCACACACGAGGACAACACACACACTCATGCCGAGTACGAGTCTAATCTTGATAAATATAAATCGATCGGCAGCTCAACAGAATTTACTTATAGATTCAGATCAATAATCCCAGTGCGACACACACACACACACGCACACACATGGGGTTAAAAAGCCCCAGGATCAGACGTGTATCATTGATATCGACCAATCGGAGTGATTGATTATCGGTCCCGTGTGAGTGTTTGTGGGGGTGTTGCCTAATTGTGTGTTGGGTGTTGATAACAGGCCCTGACCCTAAGACCTCGCTGACAGCAGACGCAAGGCTACAGTAAGGTTATCAATCAAGAAATCCTATAAATCGCTTCAATCCTCACGTTAATTTCTTATATTGTAAATCGCCCTTTGAAATCTAAACCAACCATTGGCAGGAGAATTAATTAAGTGTGATTGATTATCCAACTGTCCTGCTTGTTGCACGCGTTGAACAGTGCGGCCCTGATTACGGTGTGTTGACATGCCAACGGTAACCCTGAAATTCAAAGCTCTTTGTCTTTCTGCCTCTGTACCGCCCTCTAATCCGCAGCTCTTTTGTATTTGTCCCGCTTTACTTACATTAGCTCTGTTAGCTACTCGCTAAACGGCTACACTAGCTCAAATATAACAATTGGAATATTTTAAGCATTGCAGGCGTACTAAAAGATTTTCATTTTATTTTCTTCTATGTTTTGTTAAAGGTGAAGTAAATCTTAACTGCATATTGATTGTAAGGAGAGACACATGCCAGGGCAGAAAATCAAAGTTACAATTAACTGCAAACCTTACCTTAAACCATTACCTGCTAATGTTAGTGCAAAAGTGCAAAAAACTGCAGTTCCCCGAGTGTCCACTAGAGGCTGGGTTCAGACACTCAGGAAGTCACATACACACCCATTCAAAAATGCCAGTTTTTAAAGCATAAATTAACATGTTTACAGTCTGGTACCTTTGCTCTCCACTTTCCTTCATTATTCAACTTCTCTGTCAGAAACAATCGTCCTTCTCAAAGAGCTATTTGTTTCCGCTGCGGCTCTAACCTTTGCTGTCCTGAATATTAACTCTGTAATTATGATCAACCTGAAGCTCACTGTTGAGTCCTAATTCCTTCACTTACAATGCATCAGTGCTGCTGATTAAATGTGAAATCTTTTCAAGCTCCAGTTTTGTGGATTCATTAAACTCTAAAAACCCCCTCTCGTTCATTGTGAGACTAAGCTAAAACATCAAACCATCAATTTAAAAAAAAAAAAATGTCTGGAGCTTTACAGAGTATCATCAGATTATTTAAAATGTAATCCCAAATAATCTTCAATCCTGAAGTGTTCAAAGTGGATTAATTGATTTATTTTGGGCCACTTGGGACCAGGTCAGTAGTTCAAAGACAAAGATAAATATGGATAATTTGGGATAAATTTGGAAAACATTTGCCCCCTTACACAAGCAAAAACAAGTTGACTTTGAGATGTCCAGTGCTGCCTCGCCTTTTTTTGTATTTTGGTCATTTGGTCATTTTTACTTCAAGCACAAAAAATTGGAACATTCCCCCAAAATGTCAAGATGCCTGGGTTACTGCGTTGGCTGAGTTTACAATCGTAGGGAAATTTGAGTGAACTTTTTGGTGATTCTTGAAAGAGCTGCCGGGGTAAGCACGTCCTACAACTTTTCTCAATCCTTTGCCCTGAAAATTTCCATAGATATGTATGTTTAATTATGGATCAGCAGAATAAATCTCCTTTCAAGTTACACGATATGCTGACGATATGATCCACTTCTATTCTGATAAGTTCCTGATAGATATAGTGGTACAGAGATTTTGTCAGTCCAGTCATGATTCACAGTTACTTAACACATTTTTATACCTCTAAAAATCAACAAAAGTTGTTTGATTTTCTTTGTTTGTGGTTAAATTAAGAGTTAAAGTACGACGCTCGTTACTTTTACACATTTGTTTTCCTGTGTTGTTGCTGGGACGTAAAGAGACACAAAATTGATCGTCTTAAAAAAACAAAAGAGACTGCTATCATTACTAACCACTTATCTGCACACTCAATAACAGAGGCAAGACAGTGTCTGTGTCCGCCTCGTCCAGCTCTGTGGCTCTGGATGTGACATTATGATTACAGGATGTTGAGGGAATAATCAGGTCTCCATCGTTACACCCTGACATTTTGGAGACTGTGATTCATTGGTGGGTTGAAGCTTTCTGCCAAGACAGCTGGTGGTGAGGCTGCGGCGTCTGCCAGAGGAATAAATGTGTGTAATTGTGTGTTTGGAGAAGACAGAAAGGTAAGAAGGATACAAATAGGTAAAATAATCTTGAGAGACAGATGGGGAGAGGAGAGAAAGGATGTGATATAAGACGGACAACAAGCTGATGCGCTGAAGAGTTCTGAGAAATGGTGAAACATTTGGCCGGAAGCTACTCATCACACATATTGGTGTCTCCAGTGTGTGTTTGCATGTGGTGATTTGAGTGTGTTAGGTATCTGTGGTTTTTATTAATCAAACATGCATAATTTCTCTACTTCATCGCTGACAGTCGTATATTAACCAGAGTAAAATTCAACAGCCTCTGCTCATGCCAACCTTTTGAAGTCGCCGCGCCGAGCGACCTCAAGAGAAAATAAATATATATCATGATGAAATTCTGGTGAAATTTCCCTTTAAAATAGATTTCCCCAGATACAAAGGTGAACTCCATTTTCTCAATCTGTTCCTCGTCCATTCAATCTTCTTTTTAATCTCATTCTTTACTTTTATTTTACCTCCTGTATCCCATTCACCAAACTTCCACTTATTTGCATTCATATGTCCCTGTCTCACACCTTTCCTTCCACCTTTCCGCCAATTCTCACCGCCATGATCTTTCATTCTTACAAGAAATATCACCGTAAATTTTTATTCATCAGGTTAAAGTGTACTTATTAAGGAAGAGCTGAACGAGAAGCCAGAATATTGTAGGCAACTCAAATAGAAGCAAAGACAGTCTTAAGAAAACCAGAATAGTCCTCATAACTATTATTAGAAGTCACTTATTATTATTATGATCGTTATTATTATTACTAGTATAACTGTTATTAGGATAAAACAAAAGTTCCTTGGCCCTTGTTGATGCAGAGAGAGAGGGTGCAGGCTACTGATAGCAGAGCAATGGTCCCATGCCGTTCCCTTTTTATCCCAGTGATTCGGTCGGAGTGTAATCCAAGAAATTCCAGAGTTAAAGGGGAGGTTATTCCGTTTCCCCTCCCCCTCCAAAAAAAAATATTTTTGCAATTTTAAGTTCTCCAAATTCATGTAGGAGTGTTACTCAGTCAATTCCATTTGGCAAAAGGTAAAATCTAAGTCCGAGTGTAGATCCATTCCAATTCAAGGGATTTTAAGAGGATTTTATTCCATTTAATCCATAACAGATTTGAAGCTTGGTTAAAGGGAAAGACAGCGTCATGTGTTTAAAACCAAACACGGACTGTTGACGATATTTCCCCTCAGAAAAGTTGCTTTGGTTGCTTATAATTCCATAATGATAGTTTCTGAATGTCCCAGAGGATGGAAGAAACATTTGTTTTGAATCTCCTCCTTTGTGGCTTGCTTGGAAATTGGCAGATGTTTATAAAGGCATTTTGATGTTATATCGTGAAAGATGGCCCTCAGCTTTACCATGAACATGATGTAGCATATCATATAAACTGAAAAACAAACTTGCAGCAGATTTTCCCTGACACAATCTGCCCTTTGGGAACCAAAAAAGTCCTGAAGAGCCTAGCACAGCTAGTTATATGTGTGTGATATGCAATTTAGGATTGTCATGAACTTCAAATTATTGGTTAAAAAGAGTTAATTGCTCTCAAGTTACATTTTTTGTTGACTCCCCTAGTGAGCTACATCGGTTGCTCTCTTACTCTCCAGCTAGTTAGCTCGCTGATAGCATGGTTAGCTAAAAAAACCTGACTACAAGATCTCCCTTTTCAGCTTGCTCGCCATCTCATAGAAAAGAGGGTTAGCTCAAAAGCAAATTATATTGTTAGCTACGTTGCTCTCTAGCTAGTCAGATCAGTCACTGAGGGGTAGGCTCACAACCTTAGAAGATTTATTTTTTTGAGACAGGACAGTGGATAGAAAGAGAGTGCGGATTAGCTCACTATACACTTACTTTGAACTCCCTATTTCTCAATTTATGAGTAAGATAATATAGTGGGCTTACTCACAGTGAGGGAGTTTCCAAAGTAGGTTGCTTTGGTAGCTCCTTTGATCTCATGCCATGACAGAAAGAGGATTAGCTTATTGGTAAGTTACCTAAGTAGCTTTATTTGTAGCTGGTTATACCAAGCAGTGGCTGGCTAGCTTGGTACTTTTCCAGCTATAGTGCTTGCTAGGTAATCAGTGCAGTTGTTTTGAACTTGACAGAGGTGTGGCTGCGGCACATTTACCGGGAAATTCCAGACAACCTGATGATATCACACTGTCTTTATGACCATCTGCCAATTCAGCATCCCTTTTGTCCTCTTAGGTTTAACCTGAACCATCGCAGAAGCTGCTTCGATCTCGGAAATGTTGCATTCTAGAACTCCACTGTAGAATTCCAGAGCCCACCGTGCTGAGTTCTAGAACAGATTCCATTGGATTCCCTACCACCGCTCTCTCTCTGTCCTCTCTGTGTTAATCCATATGCAAACAAACAAAGAAGAAACAGTTTGGTTGTCCCTTTTTCCTATAGCTGTGTGGTGACAGAGTCCTCTATGACCTCACAGCTGTCCTCTATGACATCATTGCATGGTCCCACCCACCCACCCAACAACATCACCACCCCTCCTCCTCCCCCTCCTCCGTCCACACCGCCCTCGCCTGATCCTCCCAAGCCTCCGCCCTGGAAAACGTCCTCACTGGAGTCCAGGAGGCGTGAGCTGGACTCGGACATGTTGGAAGCACAGTGCAGGGATTGGCAGGGGCATGGGGGCGGGAGGGGCAGCGTCAGGAGGGAGTCCCGTCCGTTTGTTCTCCGCGGGGAGAACGACGGGTTATTGATGTCGACTGAGCGGCCCATTTCGTTTAAGTGAGTCTCGCTTCTTGTCACGTTACTGAGTCCGAAGTCGGAGTGGCTGTGGCTCCCTAGGGGGCGGAGCAACCCGTCGGAGATAGTGTAGGATGGCGGGGACTGCAGAGGGAGAGGCAGGGGTGGGGCTTTGCGTTTTGAGCGTGAGAACAGGTATGAGAGGCGCTTGAAAGAGTCTGTTTTTGATCCTGGAGATGAGAGTCGATGGAGCCGGCTTCTTGTTCGAGCAAGGGATGACGACAATGCAGTGGCGAATGATGAAGACTGGGAGGGGTGGACGGAGGTGGAGGATGAGGGGATGACGTTCGACTTCAGCCCGTTGCTCTTTGGTTTTCCCTCCTCGTCCTCCTCCTCTTCCCCCCATCCAATGCCCTCCTCCAGATCCACCTCGTCGTCATCGCTGGATCTTTCCATTTGGGTCATTCCTGAAATGGAGCGCACCAAGGCGGACACTCCTTGTTGTGGTTCTGGCGACTTGTCGTCCTCCAGCGGTGTCATAAAGGTCACGCCTTTTGACCGCTGGCCTCCACCTCCACTGCCGTCCCCCGATTCGCTGTCATCCTCTGAGGCCATGGCGCCGTCGTCTTTCATTGTCTCGCTGGAGGAGGAGTAGTGTCGCCGGGGTGGACGCCGGTTCCCGAGGAGATCCAGGACCTCGTAGCGGAAACTCGAAATGTCTTGTTTCAACTCCTGGAAACAGAGTAAAAAAAAGCAATCAGAAAGGTTGAGACTGAGGAAGAAACCAGAAGGAAGGAAGAAACAAAAAGTATCATGTCAGGAAAGCTACATTTATCCCAAAGTTTGATTGGAAAAGTAATCTCTGATATACTCGTGGAAAACTAAGACGAAAAAGAGAGTGGGAAAGAGGAGTGGTGATGAGATGGGTGACGGGTGATGGAGAGAGGGAGTGGAGGTGAAACATCAATTTGTAGAGGCAGAGGGTGAAGAGGAGGGTAAGGACTCAGGGGGATGGTGACGAAGAAGGGGAGATCGAGGTCAAGAGAGAAGCAAGTGAGAGAGAGTGGATGAGTGACGAAAGAGGGAAATGTGTGACCGAGGAGAGAGTGGTCGGTCCAGGGAAAAGACCTGAATAAATGATGTCTTACATTGACTTAATAAATTCCTTGATTCACTTTAAGTTGATGCATCTTTTAAGCCTTAACTGCCACTGTAAGAGCATTAAAGGGAACGCTCACAAATGCTCAAAAAGTCTGAGCATGAATTTTAGTACAAGACCATCAAAATCAGTAACCAAAGTTTTAGATTCATGTGCTCACACTCTACAACTCAATTGCCAGGCATAACCTACGTACTTGCACTGTACAAGTTCAATTGGGACAGAACATGTCCATTTGCGAGGCTCAAATTTAATTATATGTTGGCCAGAGCATAGGAGTCGAATGATTAATGTTGTTGGAAAGATTTCAGTGGACGGCAGGTGACGAGAATTTTGTTTATTTTAACTTCTTTAGTCTGCAAAATAAACAACTCTAATCAATCACCACCTCAAATACAATCCCACTTGTTGGAAAACACAAGGTAAAACCAACAACACCAGCTCATGAATTAGCCATGAGTGTTGACTGTTGAGCTTTAATAACTTGCCATTTGCTAACCCCTCGCTTCACTCCAGCTCCTCCTCCAAATATGGTCACTTCTGGCTCCAGAGAAATCAAGATGGCGGCTGCCAATCACCAAACTGAAGGCTTCGTTTACACATCCGAGAAACCACTGAGTGTCCTCGCAGTGGTTACATCCATTATTTACCCAGTTTATAAATAATTCTTGATGAGCAGGATTTGTTGGTCTGACTGCATTGTAAGAATGAAATGCATGATGTGCTAATTTATTCTAGCGGTGGTCAAATAAATTAATTTTAGGAGACCTTGGCACTATTGTTTCTTTATTTTATGGGATTACACTGCAGGTTTACTCCGATAGTCTATATGGAGCTACTACTGCGAGACAATGTGCAGAGGTGTAAATAGATACACAAATTCATACACAGATCCTCAAATGCGGACTTAAGAACAGATCAGTGGATCTATTTAAGACTTTGTGGATCTATTTACCCATTAAGGATCTATTTACCCATTAAGGATCTATTTACCCATTAAGGATCTATTGACCCATTAAGGATCTATTGACCCCTTTGTGGATCTATTTACCGCTTTGTGGATCTATTTACCCATTAAGGATCTATTTACCCCTTTGTGGATCTATTTACCCATTTGTGGATCTATTTACCCATTTGTGGATCTATTTACCCCTTTGTGGATCTATTTACCCCTTTGTGGATCTATTTATCCATTTGTGGATCTAAATACACATTTGCAAATTGTATTGCAACAGTAACAGCTCCATAGTTGCTGCGTATGTAAATAGGCAATGTGTTCATGTGATGTGCAATCAGTGGACCACCATCTGTGTCGTGTTTATGCCTGTATCTCTTTGTATAAAAACATGTAGAAGAAGATAACATGCAGCATGTTTTATTGCTGTGTTGAAGTCTTTCCTGCGGGGACGATGAGGATTTTTGTTCTGATTCACTTCACACACAATCTTCAGTTTAGCCCGAAGCTTTTACAGAAGATTATCAGAAATGCATAAACAAACAATCAGTTTCCTTCTACTGTAATCTTTTCTCTCTCTCTCTCTTTCATGGACACTCAAACACAGCTTCATGCTACATTTTACAATCACAGCTCCTTGTTTCTCTTTTCCCTCACCAAATGGGATCCAAACGCTGCACATGTGGCGTTGTTCCTCCAGGAATTAAAAATCTGATTAATGTCTACATGCCCCTGATGTCTGCTACACATATTTAACACACTCTCTGCTTATACATGACTCCTCATTCCTCAACTACTCTCACTCAGGGTTTGAACGTGATGCACGTCCATGTGCACCTGATGTTGTTTTCTGCACTGAAGAGCCCAGAGGAACTTTACACTTCAAAGCCCCGGCTGGGCTGCAGATGCATCATGGGAAACGGACTCGGGAGCTCAGAATAATTTGACGCTCAGAAGATTTAGAGAAGGGAGAGAAAGTCTCCGGGAGGATTATCGACTGTAAAGTGTTGCTATTGATCAGAGCTGCAGACGAGGAGAAGCAGTGATGGAGAGTCGACAGGTGCTGGTTATTAAAAATCTTTTAATAAATGTTTGTAGAGAAGAAGAACAGCTCTGCTTCTGGACTCTATTAAAGCTGCTTTGTTTTAATCACAAAATAAACATAAAATAAAGAGATTGTGTACTTCAGTGCTGATGCAGACGAGCTGTTGGGCGTCCAGATCATTTATTTCAAGATGTTTATTATTGAAACTAATTTCTTTCCAAGTCTTTATTTTATTATTCAGTTAATGTTTGATGTGTTTTATGGGAATATCCTTCTGTATAAAAGTTCCTTTATTTCTGTGTAAACTTTGGTCTACCACAAATCCCTTATTTTCTTTCAAAATAAAAGCAGGTTTGTACGCGTATTGGGGCCAAGTTAAAAAAATAATAATTATACAATTTAAAAAAAAATAAATCACAAGGATGCATTCGTAGATTTACGAAGATAAAGTCCATATTAAGTTTTGATTATTTGGTTTAAATTATGCTATGGTTAACATTTTCATTCTGAAAGGTGTATCAGAAGAGCAGCCATCTGCCTGCATTAAAATCCCGTAAATTTACATTTTCATTTTCATTTCTTTGACTTTATACATGTAATTTTTTTAGTTTAATATATAAATCTCATGTTTTTACCCCTTCGTAGATTTGAATCCAAACAGGAAGTAAATAACCCTTAGCTCAAGACTGTACGAAAATACAAAATAAAAGCATACCAAAAACTTTTTTTCAAAATGCAAAATAGTGGAATGAAATTTTAACGTTGTAAAAAATGCAGTTAATCGTGATTAACTTTTGAATCTCAGTGATTAATCTTGATTAATTTTATCGGGTCTTCTTTGTCTTTCTCATGAGTTTCATGTATTTTACTGTAGTTTTATTTCTGTTGTTTTCACTCATTGTGCAACACCTCGGTAAACACACATTTCTTCTTAATGTATATAAATATCTATAAACCGATCGCACACACCTTGAAGTTTTCCTCCGTCAGTCCCTCGTCCGTCTTGGCGCTGCGTATCATGGCCGCCACGTACCTCTTCACCAAGCTCCGGATCACCTCCTGCAAGAGACAGTCCCTCAAATTTTTAAAAACCTCTGATCTACATGTTCAGATTGCTTTGTGATGTAACTCATTTTTATTTTAGGATTAGTACATGCTGCATGATGAGAATGTTTCAACCAGATGTTACGGCAAACATTACCTCTCATTGTTGTTTATAAAAGCATAACAGTGTAAGCGTTTAAAAAAAATGTCCAATGCGGAATGATTCATCCCGACTGACGGATTTAAATGTTACTCTGTCATTAAGTAATCAGCCAATGAGGCTTTCAGCTCTTATTGATTTAAAGAGCAGAGACACATCTCAACAGCATTTGGTGTTCAGTGGGTGGTGAGTCAGACCCTGCACACACACACACACACACACACATACACACACACACACACACACACACACACACACACACACACACACACACACACACACACACACACACACACACACACACACACACACACACACACACACACACACACACACGCACACACACGCACACACACACACATTGACACACTGCATCCTCCCACAGTCGACACCTGTGACTGCCAAACAGGACGTTCTGGCGTGCTGTCACTCTCCGCCTCTGCCAGAACAAACCACACACACACACACACACACACACACACACACACACACACGAACACACACACCGTTAAAATGAAGGGCAGTTTATCTTACGACCAACCTTAAAAAATCATGCACAGATATCAAAGAAACAATCCGATCTGCCAAACGTTAAGTACTGGCGTTCTTGTGTCGTAAATGGCTGCCAGCGCTGAGGTGTAAAAATGTGATTTGTCGAAAACAGAAATTCTTTTAAAGCTGGACATCAGGAAAACAGTCGCACTGGAGCCGCCAACAAAACAATAAACTGTCTCTTTAAAAAAGTGATTATGTTAAGCTTTGTTTCCACCAAGCGGTCCATTTCAGTTCAGTATGGTTTGGTACAGATAACCCTGAGATTGCTTGAGTTTCCACAGCCAGATGTACCCTAACCCCCCTGTGTTTGCAAGGACATCGTAGCAGTGGCTGACAATGATTGTGTGTCCACAGCGAGCGCCACGGTCCGGTGCAAATGTATGGATTCAACATAATCTAGTGTTGTTACTGTCACTTTAAAAGCTGAGACTGAGTTTATTTGCTGCTTAAAGATGATAAAGTATGAATTTAATCTTGCAAATCTCTTGGAATTTGTAAAAGGATGTGAGTTTTATACTTGTTGACGATCCCTATTCCTCTGTCGTTTCAATATAAACAGACAAACAGGCTTGTTGTCAGGAGCAACAGCTGGCTAAACACAGCAGATAACCTAGCAAAC
>NC_089216.1:2115220-2127720 GCF_963930695.1 Labrus bergylta | reverse complement strand
AATAATGATACACATATATCCACTTTAATTCAGCACCTCTTCTCGTCTGAGCAGGATGGCGATAAGTCCTCCTGCTCAGGATGGCGATAAGTCCTCCTGCTCTGATTGGTTACAGGCTCTGCATTGATTCATCGCTGTACAGTCTGTGCTTTATACATCAGACTCTCGTGTTGCTGTAAAACTGAACATAACACAGGACATAAACGAACAGGAAGCTCTTCCCATCTGTCATGTAGCTGCTTTGAATAAACCTCACCTGAGTTTCATGTAAATCGCTGAATCCTCCTGTGACTTGTTAACATGAAGCTCAGCACATGGCTTGATGATACGCAGCTTGTTTGCATGTTCAGTGATAGACACACGGTCACTGCAGCGCATTAACCCACACGTGAATAAACACATCTACACTTTCACGGAGCAGCACAAAAACACACGTGTTGGATATACAATCTGTTCCTTTAAAGGTTTGACCCCGGGTATGCTTCATCTGGGAATGCTTGTCGTTTGCAAAAGCTTTGAACCGCCAAAAAAAAGTTACCTCAGGCCATGTTTTGTGTCTGTCCATTTATTTGAGTGTAATTGTCATTTCCTGTTTTATTTTGTACTCACCCCTGTCTCTGTCTGTCAGATCCTGCACCTCATGTTTCCCCACCCTGATTGTGCTCACCTGTTAGCCCCTGATTATCTCTGCATGTAACCCCTGTATGTCCTCCCTCATGTTGCTACTCCCTTTTGTGTTCCCTCGTGTCGCCTCGTTCTCCTTCTTCTCTCTTTTCCTGCTTTTTTAAACTTTTACCCACTCGGATTTGTTTGCTTGGAGATTTTGGATTACCTGTGTATCGACCTGGACTGTTAAATAAACTATGCCCTCTTTTGTATGGTGCCCCGTGTGAGGCTGCATTTTTTTGGGTCCTTTTATCAGTCTCATTTTGATCCTCGGAAACTAAACAAATGTCTACTAAAAGTTTGAATTACACATAAAACAATAATATCACATAAATATTGTGTTTCCATTAAATAACAGAAACATAAATATGTAAAAAAGTCCTGAAAGTCTGAAACTTTTCCCACCTTACCTGAAGCCCATTCGTCCAAAAGTTTACTATCCAGGAAACAGGAACCCATGGATTGAATCCCCAAAAGAATACATAAACAGATAAAAATAAATGAAGCCTCTTTGATCTGAAAATAAACTCTCCCTGTAGACGTTGGTTCAGTGATGTCGCTGTCCGTGGTGCTGAAACGGCCACAGCAACTCATATTCCCACACCGCCTCTCCTAACTGATCCAATGGGACATTTTTGTTTCTCTTTGGGTTACAGAATAATATGGAGCCCTTTTTTTAAACCCCTTGTATATTTATAAACAGACCCACAGGGCGATGTAAGGAGCTGTTACCGTGAACTCTCTGAGGTTTTCACACTTGTGCGAGTCCTCCCCCGGCGGCTGGCCCCTCTGGCACAGCTTGTTGTGGAGCCACCAGAGCAGGTACAGGATGGACTTGGGGCTGGGGATGATGTTGAAGGGCGGCGGCAGCGTACCGCCCTCGTCAAAGTAACTCATCCACAGCTTGGTGCGTGCAAACTTCCACTCAATGTCGGCGTGATCCTGCAGGACGGAGAGCTGGGTGAGTCTACGAGGTCATGGAAAAATCTGAGGGATGATCTCGTTTGATTTAAATGAAATATATTAAAGAGATGAGTTGTGAGTTTGAGCTGATAAGAGACTTTTTATTTACAACTAATGCAAACTGCTTTAATCCAAATGATGTTAATGAAGAAGAAAAGTAGAACTGTCTAATTACTGAAAAGTTTATGATGTTAATTCAGAATAAAAAAGGTTCCCTTAGTTCTGTTTTGTTTTGTGACTCACTGCAATGAGCTGGTACGAGTTGTTCATCATGGCGATCAGCATGTTGAGCAGAACGACCAGCGAGATGACGTTGTACGTGCCGAACATGGTCGCCCCGATGAATTCCGTGAACTCGTGTCGAGCCTTCACGTTGGTCACGTAGAGATTTAACAACCCGAATATGGACCAGAACAGAGACTGAAGGGTCTCGAACAACCTGACAAACAAAAAGAACAGGAAGAGAAATGTTTGAATAAAGGAGAAGTTTCTTCAAAGAGGAGAACAAGGTCAGACATGAATTATATAAAAAACTTCAGAGGAGGAAATCAGAACATGTTTTATCCTGTTTGATCCGACCTGTGATAGACTGGTGACCTGTCCAGGGTGTACCCGGCCTCTCGACCAATGACAGCGGGATCAGCTCCACCTCAACACCACCCTGAACATTGTGAGCGGGATAGACGATGAATTCTGCTGACCCCTTATTTCAAGTTTGCTTCTTAATAAGACCAAAAATCCATCTCACTTTCTTCTTCTGACTTTTCTCTCCACATTATCAAGATTATTGACCGAAACCTACGGCCGGTTTCTGGGTGGTGCCATCTAGTGGTGGTGGCCAATACAGATATGTTAAAAGTAGAAACATTTTCACTTTTTAGGACAGCCTGCATTCAAACCCGCGGCTGGAGAAGAGAGACGCCACCGCAGTAATGGCGGCTTGTCAACTTCTGGTTTTTAAACAAGTTCTCCTTCTTTCTCTTGTTTTTTCTTCTTCCATCCATCTCTCACTTTCTCTCTCTGTTTACCTCCTTCGGTATTCCCCCTCCTCTGATCCGTCTGCCGTCTGTGTGACAGTCACAGTTACAGATGAGGTTATTGAATTTTTGATGAAGCAACAATTCAGAGAGAGAGAGGTAGAGAGAGAGAGAGAGAGAGAGAGAGAGAGAGAGGGAGAGAGAGAGAGAGGGAGAGAGAGAGAGAGAGAGAGAGAGAGATTGTGTCTGCAGGCTGTTTTATTTGTGCTGCAGTAAACATTCATCACTTTACACACATTTATTGTTGTGTGGTAGCTTTCTGTGTGTTTGTTTGTCGCTATAAGGAGTGTGTATAATCACTCCATCAGTCAAGTGTGTGTGTGTGTGTGTGTGTGTGTGTGTGTGTGTGTGTGTGTGTGTGTGTGTGTGTGTGTGTGTGTGTTTTTGTGTTTGTTTGTTGCATACAGCTCGTGAGTGATGATGGTGTGAGTTTTCTGTAAATCTACTGAGGCAAAGTTGTTTGGTTTTATTGTGAGACATGTGTGTGTATGTGTGTGTGTATGTGTGTGTGTGTGTGTGTGTGTGTGTGTGTGTGTGTGTATGTGTGTGTAAATGAAAAAAGAGAGAGAGACTTTAATCACTGATGAATGAAGCAGCAGAGCGTGAGATTGTGTCGGAGTTATAAAACGAGAGAGAGAGAATATTTGTGAGAATACAGTGTAGAGACGGAGTAAGACACACTTTCTCTCTCTCTCACACACACACACACACACACACACACACATTCCTGCCTGGTGGTGTGAATGGATGTAACACATTAACGCTGATAAGTGTGTGAAGTACAGATGAGCGCGATGAGGAGGAGTGAGGAGACAAAGAGGTGAGACACCTGAGTGGAGACAGGAAATGATCTCGCCAAATAACTCACTAATGCTGAGAAGTGTGTGAGAATGACACACACACTCACACACACACACACACACACACACACACCAAGGAAATAATCCAGGCTGTGTAAACTCATGAATGTTGATGCAGGCAGTGGTTTTTCTCGCGGGGCTGAGATTGCTGCGTTTTGCATAATGTGTCAAACTGATATACAGCTGTGAGAAACACAATGTTGTTTCTTTTTTTCCCCCAGTAAAGTTTGTCTGAAGAGTATCAGAGTGGATTTACAGGATTCAAGGAGGACTAGGACCTGGAGTAGGATCAATATTGGAGATGCTTTTGAAAAATGGAGAGAGGTTAGAACACAGAAAGGTTTACAGACCCATGCAGAGCTGGATAAACACTGAAGCTTCAGTGTCCACCACATGGTGACCTGAGTGAGCATCCACTCTAGAGAGGAGGGGGGGGGGGGGGGGACAGCTCTCTACTATGTTTAGAATTTAGACTGCAGTACCCATTTTAACCACTAGGGGTCAGAGTTACATATTGCTCCTTTAAATATGTCCAAATATGGACTTGGACCAAAACTTACAGCTAAGAGATAAAGTGCTGATCTAATTTGAAAACATCTAACACCTCCAAAACAACTTCAGCTCTGGTTGATTCAAAGCTTTTTGTTCCGGTTCAATAAAAACACATTTATCTAAAAACTCCACTTTTTGTCTCATGAATAAAAACAGACACGGCTGTAAGTGAGAAGTGTGATGAGTTGTTTAGCATTAGCTCTCCTCGCACTGCTCTCATCGAAATGGATCACAAATCAATACAGCTATTATCTAAAACAAACCTCGGGCCTTGTCAATATTCGGCCCACTGACTCGGCTTGGCTCTCGCTTTACCGCCATCAGCAGACTCACTCCATCTGTGTGTGTGTGTGTGTGTGTGTGTGTGTTTCACGGCTGTCATAATTCAAATTCTGCCACCTAATAAGCTAAACCTTCAACTGACTTTCCAATTTGCAAATTTCTCTGACTCACGGAGAAAAAAAATGGATAATCTCCACGACCTCTGAACGAGCCGGAGCTGCTCGACAGCTAAAATCGTTTCCACATCATTATCTGGAGCAAAGGAGCGTAACGGGGAGGTCTGTAAGCGTGTGAGGGTTTGTTCCCATCGCCCATGCAGCACCAACATCAACACAAACACGCAGACTACGTTTGTGGATAAATATCCAGTCATCTATTCAAGCATTCAAATGAATGTTTGCATCACTGCTCAAAAAAACAGCGAGGGTTCAGACGAAACTAGAAAAGTTGTGTAATGTCTAAATTCTTAATACACACCTGACAGTTCACTACAGGTAGAACTAGATGTTTAGAGTATTTATATGTGAATGTATAACCAGTGAATTAATGAAGAAAACCAAGATATATGGAACCAGAAAATGTCGATATAACTAGCTTAGGGTGGTTTCAAACTTGGGACCAGGGCCCGGATCCGAGTATGCTTGACCCCAAAGTCCGGTTCATTCGATCAGACGTACCATGCCTGAGTCCGCTTAAAGAGGTGGTCTCGGCTCGGATTCATGTGTACTCGAGTACAGTCTGCGGGAGATGTAAACGCAACCGTGCTCAAGCGAAGAAGTGGACCGCCAAATGACCTGATTCTAAACTACTCCTGTAACTTCAAAAACCGATGGACCGATGGTTTTCGTCCTCTGAGCAGCACGGTAGATGTGGACGTAGGAAGAGGGTCATTGTTGGCGTCTTAGAAAAAATTAAATCATCCACAGTCCGTGGTTGCCATGGTTGCTGCTTCTTTTTTGGATTGCAAAGCTACACAGACACACCAATGCACAAGGATGACGAGCTCTCTATGGCGCAGGTCACTACAATGCAGGTCTCTATAGCGTATCTTCGGCATAAATACAACGCAGATGTATAAACCTGGCTTAGGCATGACCTGATTCCATGTTAAATATCAGGGCAAACACATTTTTTCCCTTATTTCCTTTAAGTTACACTCAGTCCCAGACTGTTAAAGACACAAACATGGACACACAGTGTTAATATCGGAGGCTACTCACGTTGAAAAGGCGTTGTTCTGCCTCTCACAGCGGATGCCTTTGCAGTTGTTGTGTTCTTCTGAGGCCTTGGTCTCGTAGTAGAAGTACAGCTGGTTCAGACCGTTAGCAAACGCCAACAGGACCTACACAGGACAGAAAGCGTTCTCATCTCTTTATACAAACACATATTCTTAAGAGTTATGAGGAGTACCACTAGACATTTAGTTTTGGAATAACAAGGTCTTCTTCCCAAACACTTAAAACATCAATGCTGGCATGAGATGCTGTTGAGTCATTGTGGACCAATCATTGCCTTGTGTTACAGGGATTGACCTTCTGCTCCTACAGGGCATTTTAAACGAGCCATTCTTCATAAACAGGATATAAACTGTGTGATGTTACGCAAAGCTGATAACGACAGGCCATGAAGTCCTCTGGGCTTCCAGCTCTCTGGGATTGATTTTAAAGACTTCAGGGAGCTAAACGGTGCTCCAGTGGATCGCGTTGGAGGTTAGGAGTTCCCCTGAGAATTCATCAATGAAGTAGACCGGTGTTGTCCTTCCATCATCGATGAAGGACACAGTGTTTGAAAATGTATTCACAATAGAGGAAGCGATGGATTCTTGCAAAGTTTCAGACAGATATCAGTTTGTTCTGGAAGATGGCTTTAGAGTTTCGTCATTTTCCTTTTTCCAAAGATGATCTTTTGTGAGTTTTTTTTGGCTTTTATGAGACAGGACAGAGGCGCTGCTTGTCAACAGGAAAGGTAGGCAACTTCTCGGGGTCCCAAACCAGTAGGGGGCCCTCTGGGGCTGACAGACTTTACACTAAGATCCTTGCCAGACTGGGCCGTCGACCCACCAGTGTCAAGCTGTCTGTGACAGTCAGTGGTCTTTTTTTTGGGGTCCATCCCACACCAGCTAGATAGCTTGCCTGCTCCTCAATTAGCAACACGTTTGTTGGACTCAGCATTTCCAAAATGGCGACCCTCATTGTTGGGCTTCACAAAGATTTTCCAGAAACCGATGGGTGACATCACTGAGACTACGGCAAAGCCCTTAGATTTGACTCTTTTCCCAAGCTTTGCACCCAGAGCTGATAACACGGTCGACTGGGACAGGTTGGTTTATCTTTAAACCATCTCCATCACACATATAGAACTGAATATTTGTGTTGTTTGAGCAATCGAAACCAAAGGTAGTTTTTTTGAATCTGTTACTCACCAGGCAGTAGATGAAGAGGAACTTGAGGATGTCCAGCAGCATCCTGCCCAGCGAGATCTGCAGAGGCCCGAGGTGAGAGTTGGCGGTGAAGAGGGAGATGAGTCTGAGGGAGCTGAAGATGTTAGCGATGGCGAACAGAGCCTCGGCGATCAGCGTGGGGTGCCACATCTCCCACTCCTCCCGGGGTCGAGAGGAGTTATACTGAAGGCAGCAGAGAGGACGGAGATAGGAGTTTTTTTTATTATTACAACCAGAGAAGGAGAAATGAACACACATGACTCACACACAAGCCGAGACGGAAAATTTGACAAAACCTCTGAGGTTATTTATTTCTATCAGTTTTATGTCTGTGCATTCAGTGCAGTTGGTCTTGGTTGTGTTTAACCTAGCTTAGCATTAAAACATCAGAAGCGGGGGGGGGGGGGGGGGGAGGGGCAGTGAAAGACATAAAACAGAAGTGAGGAAAGCAAACTAAACGTTCTGTCTTTACTTCTTTGCACCAAAGGCATTTCATTAGACATCAGACATTTTATGAAATAGAAGCTGTTTTTTTATTTTCAGCGAGAATTTTCTTTTTTTTTTTTTGGAAACTTGCTGGAATATTCAGAAAGGCTGAACGGTGGTGCAGTGGTTGGTGCAGTGGTTAGCGCTGTTGCCCCACAGCGAGGAGGTTCCTGGTTTGAAATGTGTTCCTTAGAGGATAACAGTCATGATTTTGTGAAAGCACCTCCTTATCCCCTCAATCTCCCTCATGCTCTCCGCTGTTCTTTCACTTCACCGTTAGTGTTAGTTTTTTCTTTTTCCTCACCGTCACCATCCTCCTCTTCTTCTTCTACCTTTCACTCTCGAATGTTTGACTCCTCTCATTTACACATACTTTTCTCTTTTTATGCAATGTTTTGTTTCTTTGACTCCCTACTTACAGTTTTACCTCTCTCTCCAGATCATTTTCCCAGCATGCTTTGTTCCCACACTGTTTTAGTTTTTTTTGCTTTTTTCATTTTATCTGTCTCTCTGTCCATCTCACCGTCTTTTTTCTCTGTCGGTTTTCTCACGCTTGGCTTCCTTCTCATTCAAAATTCAACCATTAGACTTCCACAGGATGTCTGTCTTATTAAGTCTGCCTCTATTAGCATCCACACACACACACACACACACACACACACACACATACACAAAGACACACACACATACACAAAGACACACACTTACAGTCACACCGAGGGACGGCTAGAAACAGAAATATGCACACAGATGCACACTCATTAATTTATAGACTCTCTTGCACCTTCTCTCAGATTCCCTCTATTTGTCTGTGTCTCTCGCTCACACACACACACACACACACACACATAACACACACACACACACACACACCACACAGTGACGGAGCAAAATTTAAGCTACCAGCTCTCCTTCGGATTTAAAAAAATGTTGTAAATATTTCAAGGATTTAAAAAGTAAGAAAAATGGCGCCAACAGCTGCCTCTGTGTGTGAGTGTGTGTGCGTCTGTGTGTAGCGTTGTATCACTTCCAGTCGACTTGTGTTGGTGTATGTTTGTGGGGATACAGTTGTGTGTCCGGATCTACATGTGTGTGTGTGTGTGTGTGTGTGTGTGTGTGTCCTCATAAAACTGTGTGTATGAGGGACCTGTGTAGGAGGGCCGCCCGCCACCATCAGTGACTCACAGCTGCTGCAGATGGCCCGGCCGTCTGGTGTGTGTTCAAGTATGTGTGTGTGTGTGTGTGTGTGTGTGTGTGTGTGTCACCCTTTGCTCTTAATAATTAAATTCATTGCACACATGTATGCAAAGTGTGCAGCGAAATAAGTATTATTAAATCTGAAAGCTGTGCAGTGAGAGTGAGAAACAAAATAACTGGAGGTGTCAGTTAGCTTAGCGGTTAGCGTGCTCCCTAGTGTGCAGAGGCTATGGTCCTCTGAGCGGAGCTGGCGGGTTTGAATCCGACCTGTGGCTCCTGTTTAATGTGTCAAAGGTCAAAGGTCACAGCTGATGCTTACTTTTCAAGGAAGGCTTCCTACTGCTGCACTACGGGGACGTTATCAAGTAAGTACAGATACAGCGTTATCATCATGTGGTCATTTGTGGACAAATCTTTTTTGTTGTTGTCGCTTAAAAATGAGTCCCCCGTGTCCCCCGGGTATGTGGACTTCAGAGGTCAGCCCGTAACAGTCCCGTAACTCCATCTTAACTTTTTTTATCATCGATTTCCTTTCTCTTTGAGAGAAAGGAAATCTTTACCTTGACGTAAGCCACTATCTTTAGTGATATGGTGGCCAGGTAGAGCGAGTTCATGGCGAAGTCCATCAGGTTCCACCAGTCGTGGATGTACTCTGTGAATCCCCCGTCCCACATCTCCTTAATCTCCGCCCAGATGAAGCCTGAAACACACACACACACACATAAACACACACACAGTCATGCATGAGTGAGCACATCAAAGCCTTCCATCAACTCTTCCTATCTGCTCTCTTATCAAACTTTTGTTGCATATTTTCTTTAGGCAGCCGCCTCCTGTTGGGAGCATAGAGCCAACACGTTTCTTCTGAACGACTGATTTTGAAAATATTCAGGTTTTACTCCATTACTAATTCATCCATGATCACTCATATGGTTGTAAAAAGTAATTATGGCTTTGTTTAAAGAGAAAAATCTGCTATAAACTTTAACCTGACCTCCCGTATTACATTTGCTGGTTGCCATTTTTTGGTGAAAAGTGTCACCTCATGTCAACATTCTCCACCACATCAGGAAGAGCTTTGGTTTCACTTTCACCAGAACAGGCTGTTTCTGTGTCTGTACCTTTAAATATGTAAATGAACTGTGTCTGACCACGCCCCCTCTCTGGAAGGGCTTGGGTGTACTCGGTGCTTTCTCGCTCCATGTCCTATTGTTTACAGTGAGAAGGCGGACTCAGAGGGCAGAACAAACACCTAGCTGTGGGAGTGTCACCCACATGGGGGAGGGGCTACTGCCCTTTGTGATGTCATAAAGGGAAAATCTCCAAACGGCCTGTTTGAGCACACATTTTCTGAAAAGTGGAGCAGGCAGAAGACAGAGAGGATGGACTTTTCTCATGATTGGGGGTTTTGTGGACAGACTAGAGACACATGGTGAAGTATGTTTTATATATGTGACCTTTAAAACAACGGAACTGTCCCTTTAAGACTCAAGATGAAAGCAATTTCTAATTATATCATGTTCCTGATAGTTTTTGGTTCATTTACCTACATAGACTGGTGAGACTAAAACTTGAGTGTCATTTTGAACATTTGAGTCTTTGGAACCACGTTGAACTATTTCAGTTTTTATTTTCGAGCTTTGAAAAAATTCTTTAAAGGAGAACAACAGCAAGTGTGAGCTCCTCAACATCCTCAACAAGCAGCTCATGTAGTGTCTCTTATCATCCAAAGCCTTTCAGAGCCGAGTGTCTCGGAGCGATTTAGACAGGATGAAAAGCGAGCAGACACACAGAGAGCGAGAACAGATGGTTTTGTGTTTTCCTCAGCGATCATAGCGGATGATGGTTCGGATTTGGAAATGATTGCTGTCAGCTAAGAGAGAGAATATGGAGATGTAATCACTCTCACACACACACACACACACACAACCGACCGCCCACACACACACCACGTCCACCTCCTCCACACTCGCAAGCATCCGACCACACACACCCACACACCCCAACAAACACACACACGTATACACACTGGTGAAGACACACTCGGGGTCTTCTCGATGAGCAGCAATCAAAGTAAAGAAAAAAAAAAAGTTATTTTAAAAAGTGGTTGTATTTTTCTGTTTCTGTTTTTCAGAGTACGGATGCTTACTGGACCATGACGTCTTCAAGTTCTTACAACGAGTGCAAAGAATTAGAGACTGGAAGCGTGGAGTAACTGGTAATGATCCCAGAGGTCGTCTTAATCCTGCACAAATCTACTCAGTCCTTCGATTGTAAATTAACAACTCAATCAGAAAATATCCAAAATATTTCATCATCACAAAGATGTCCGGTCATTCGATAATTTAGTCCAGTGTGAATCAGAAATTATTTGATTTTGTGTCACTTCCACTCCACTGTTCCCTCTGTGTGTGTTTGTGGTCACCTGGGCTTGTGTCACTGACTGAGATCGTAACACCAGACAGGTTGCGGCGGTAACCAGTGGAATTAAAAAAAAAAAAACTACAAATGAGTTGAAGTTAAAGGCTTTATATGTGATTTAGCATGAAACCAAAACAACTCGCGCTGCATTGTTGTGTTAGCATGCTAATGCTAGCGATCTTTATTGTGCTGGTATCTTCACACTGCATGTAAATTTACCTGAAATGAGCGTGATCTAGAAACACAGTTAAGCAGTGAGTACAGTATGTTATTCTTCTTTTCTCTAGTCCCTCAATTAAACAACTTTTATACACGAGGGGAGGAGTCGGCCGGCCGTCCTGGCGATGTAAACAAACTGAAGATAGGACTCTGAAAACTCTGAAAACATCACAGACAGTGGGACTCGGGTTATTTTTAGAGGATAAACTTGATTTCTATTACATTTTAAGCCTTTAAATCTTCCTTCTAATCACGGTAATTATGTGGAAAAACAGCCGATCAGTCTGCCCAGTCTGAGACCGAGAAGAGACAGAGGAAAATGCTTTCGGTTCTGAGATGAGACCTTCAGAAAGTGGAATTTAGAAGAGTCTTTCACTTGTTGCCAGATTGTCCTTTTACCACCGTGGTATTTTTTTGTTAGCATCTTTAAAAAACTTCAGTTTCGCTGCATTAATCTCGTCTTTTCCTCCTGCGTCCAGATTTCCAATGCTAAAAGACTTCTTGATCCCAACGCCCAGCTCCAAATCCTCACCTCTTCTACACTGACTCTGACTCTGAAGAACCCGACCCCAGAGTCCTGCTCTCACACCTCACACCTCCCATTGAAAATGATTTACAAGATAAGTAAGGTGTGTTAGAGTTGAGGTAAAAGTCCGCGTACGTACCCACCACCCACGGGAGGATCATCCACTCCACGATGGTGGGCGGGGGTCCCTGCATGTGCAGGTTGGTGCGTGCGATGTGCTGCGAGGCGAGCAGCAGCAGGAAGAGGAAGGTCAGGTAGGACGCCGTGTGACAGATGAACTTGATGAAGGGCTTCTTGATGAAGCGTCCCAGAGCGCTTTTAGGAGCCAGCAGGTAGATCTGAGGAGACGCAGAGATATGACATGTTTTAGTTTTTATTCAATTATCTGTCCTGACAATTCTTATGAAGGTACAAAACAGAAGAAAGAACAATCTTTGAAAGAAGATTTGTGACTCTTCTCTCTCAGATTTCTGACCTTGTGTAACTTCTAATAAACAACAAAGTGTTTTCAAGTTAAAAGACATAAAACAATCCTCTTTGGCACACTAATGTCTAGATTTTTTCAGCATCTTCAAATCAAGAAATCAGACAAAAAGAGAGACTGTATTGAAGGGAAATCTTCGACCAATCAGAGCTGTAGCATTGTTTTGCTCTTCATAACGGCTCGGTCCAAGCAACCTTTAAAAGTTAAAGTTCAATCATATGACAATTGTTAAAAACAACACCAAACTAGAAGACAAAAGACAAACTTGTTTCTGAATGTGAAGTTATATCTTGACGCTTGGTTGTTGTTAGTCAGCATGGGGAGAGTTAGCTCGGTTTAAACTGGAAAAGTTTGGAGGAGCTAAAAT
>NC_089216.1:2105220-2110220 GCF_963930695.1 Labrus bergylta | reverse complement strand
CTTACATTTCTTCTCCACCTCTCCTCTTTATTTATCTTCCTCTCCTTCAGCCATCACTCTCACGCTCTCTCTCTCTCTCTCTCCATCCATCCATCCCTTGCTCATCTCCAGTTTGGTTTCCTGTTGCCATGGCAGCAGTATGCTAATGAGGGAGTTGATCTCTGATTTCCTCTGAACTCCTGCAGTCTGCTCCTTCCTCTCCTCTCCTCTGGTACAGTCTGGATCTCATCGAGCTTCAGTCAGCAAATATCCCCGTCACACGTTCTCACACACACACACACACGCACGAAATAAAACGCCATGTTGTTCCAGCTCCGACCAATCAGAGAGCAGGAGCGGACTGAAAATAGAAAACAGAAAAAAGTAAAAAGGAGGTGGTGCTTTGTTTTTAGCACAGAGTGAGACATCCTCAGAGCAACGTCCTGCGATTATTCAAGTCCCCCTTAAAAACTACAAATCCCAGAATCCCCCTCATGAAATATGTTTGTTTCTTGTCTTGTCTTGTCATGCATCGTTGCGGATCTGCAGAGAGTGGCGCTTATAGATGATGCACACACACACACACACACACACACACACACACACACACTGCGCTCCCCCGCTGCCTCAGCTGATCCCGTCTCGCCTTTGTACCGCCTCTGTTACTCCCTCTGAAGACGGGACAGAGGCGGGATCGTCCCACCGTTACTCTTGAAGCGACGGTCTGAAAAAGGCTCTCGAGGTCTAATTGAGCTAAAAGATGAAAAAAAGAAATAATTTATTGACTTCTGTGAATAAAAGATGAGTGAAGGTGAATTTATTATTCAGCTGCTGCTACAGATAACTGAACCACACACACACACACACACACACACACACACAATGCAAACAGATATGGTCACACACACTTGAGTAGACACGTGTCGGCACACAAACACACTCCATTTATTATTGAGACGACAGTTTATGTATAATTAAAGAGAGCGCAGGTATCACCGAGCTGCAGAGAAGACATTTAAATCATTTAAACACACAAACACACACATATACATACACACACACACACACAAAACATGCACACACACACACAAACACAACATACACACACAACATGCACACACACACAAACACAACATGCACACACATACAAACACAACATGCACACACACAGAAACACAACATGCACACACACACACAGAAACACAACATGCACACACACACACAAACACAACATACACACACAACATGCACACACACACAAACACAACATGCACACACACAAACACACACAACATGCACACACACACACACACACACACACACACACAACATGCACACACACAAACACACACAATATGCACGCACAAACATAACATACACACACAATATGCACACACACACACACACACACACACACAACATGCACACACACAAACACACACAATATACACACACAAACACAACATGCACACACAAACACAACATACACACACAATATGCACACACAAACACAACATACACACACAAACACACACAACATGCTCACACTCTCACACACACACACACACACACACACACACACACACACAACATGCTCACACACACATTAATGTTTCAGAGGTTCTATTGGAGGTTAAACGCTGAAAAGAAGTCGTGGTGGTTTTTCATGCTAAATTTCCTCTTTCATCTGCAGGTCGACGAGGAGACGAGGAGACGAGGAGATGAGGAGACGAGGAGACGAGGAGACGAGAAACCGACGCAGGAAACAGACGAAGAAGAAATGAAACACAAACGTCAGAGGGAAGTTTTTTCTTGGACACTCGAGGAGCTGCAGATTTTCTTTTATATTTACGTTGGACGATGGCGCTCAGTTTGGCTCTGCCTGCTTTTTAAAACGTCTCCTAACTTCATTCTTTGAGTGCAGGCTAGAGCACGCCATGGGTAGAGAATGAAGACAATACGATGAAGACAATTTCAGTATCTCTTTTTACTCTGGATACTTTTCTTCTTCCCGTCTTCTCTTCTGCAGCTTTCACACAAAATCAGTGAAAACAATCTTCATTATTTCATTTCATTTATTGACTCTTCTTCTCCGGATCGTTCTCTGAGCAGGTAACTCAAGAAAACCAAAATACAGACAGGAAAATAAAATATATTCCCCCGCCTCGCTGCGTGTGTGACTCACTCGCTCTTTCGCTGACTCTATTTCTGAGTTCGTTTCCTCTCTCTCTCTCTCTCCGCCTCTCTCGCTCACTCACTCGCGTGCTCTGGGTTTGTTTCTTCTTCTTCTCTTGCTGTTCACGTCTGTCCTCCACCCGCCGTGTCGGCCCTGTACCCACCCGTCTGTCTCTCTCTCGCTCGCCCCCCCCCTCCCTCTCTCTCTCTCTCACGGGTTCTTTCAGCTGCTCTCTGTTTCCTGTCGCACTTCATCAAATGAAACCTTGTTGACGATAAAAAGTGTTTTAACAGAGTTAGATAAAGAGGAACTTTCTGAATGTTAGAAACCAACATTTAAGTGAAAGTATTGAAGGATCAGTGATGGGAAATTTAATTTTTTGACATGTGTGTTTTATTTTTAGGAACTTCTTGTGATTGTGAAGACTAAAATAAAGTGAACAGAAAGAAAAGACGAGTTTATAAGTCTGACTACAACATGTGTTCTGTGGACTTGGAGAAGGCCGACAATTGTGTCCCTTAGGTTTGCCATGTCGGGGAGAAATGCAGGATTTTGGGGTACCAGGGCCGTCGCTACAAGCCGCCTGATCAGCCGAGTTGATCCTCAGCACAAAGGCAGACATGTTCCCCGTGCATGTTGGCCTCCACCAGGGTCGCCCAATTATGTTTGTGGGTAAAGTTGGGGAGGAGGGTTTCCAGTTTGGCAGCCCCAAAATTTGCGTTTCTGCTTTATGCAGATGATGTGATGTTGTTGGTTTCAGCATGTTGGGACCCGCAGCAGGGGTTGGGGCGGTTGGGAGGAGGATCCGATGCCCTGAATGATTCTCTGTTGGTAAATGGTGACCAGCCCCCTCAGGATGGAGAGTTTAAGTATCTGGGGGTCTCGTAGTCCATGAGTAAGGGTGAAGTCTAGAATCACTATTTAAACAGTTGCAGTCAAACTAAAAGATTTAGTCCGTAGATCAGAAAGAAACTTATTCAATATTTCTCTGACTCATTGGTTTCCAGCTGTTTACATAAAAAGTCAAATTGTTTAAAGTTTTATGTGTTACACTTTTTGCAGATTGTGTCCTTCCTTCTCTTTCATGATTCTCTGCAGCAGCAAAAACAGGACAGAAAATAATTTGGGCCGATTTGGAGAGACTCCAAACCCCCCCCCATCTCTGTCAGCAGTGTTGCACAAATTAACACACACACACACACACACACACACACACACACACACAGACATGCCAGAAACACACACTGTCTGACATAAGCAACACTTGACAGTGCCAGCAGTACGCTGAGGAAGCATTGATTTGTGGTTCATTATTTAGCACCAATTTGTTCTCTCTCCTTTCGGTTTGTCCTTTCCTGTCACCCTTCCTTTCCTCCTTTCCTTTTGAATAACTTATTTAATTTTTAGCAATAGCAGGGCAGAAATGTCTTCGAAACCAATTTCTCAATCTAATATTTCCACCTACATCCCTTTCACTCTTGCACACTTTCTTTTGTCATGCACTGCAGAACAATGGTCGCCATGGGGCAAGGACAGGCAAAGTTCATCCGGCTGAGGTCAGGGTACAATCTGGAGAAGATTTGACCACAATTGGGATGTGAGTTGAATACAATCTGGCAAAACCAGAATTGTGTTGTAATTGGAGCAAATCCAAGTCCAGCTCATGTTGGGATATAACAAAGTCCAGGCTAGAATCTCTCTAAGACTGGGCCGGACTGAAAGATGACATCAAGATATTTTCTTGCCAAGATGAAGCCAGGATTGGGTTTCAATCAGGCAACAAAACAGCAAAGATTTTGAAATGTTTAGGCTTAGATTTGGCATGAGATCAGGATTCAATCTAGACAAGATAAGGCTTGGATTGTTTTGTGACTGGGAAAGGTTTTAGCCAGGATCGGGTTGCTATCCAGGCGAGATTAAGAAACCATCTGGTCAACATTGGGATCCGAGTCGGGTTACGATAGAACAAAAATCAGGTTAGAATTTTGCTGAATCTGGCGAGGATCTGCTCTCTGTTGATTCTAAATCTGGCTACAATCTGGCAAAGATTGTAGCCAGATCAAAATATGAATATGTTTGAATCAGGTTGCACTCTGTCCAACATTCAGTCTGGACTCATTAGTGGTCAGGCTGAAATACAGACTCGGACTCGGACTGTGTCGTCCCACAACCACCACCTGACGCCCAATCACCACCATCGGATTGAGTCGTCCCAACCACCCGCCCTACCACCTCAAATCTGGTTCAGACTGGGCAAGGATCAGGTTGCAATCTGGCTAAACCCAACAAGAGTCAATCCAGCATAAACTGGCCGAGGCTTTAAATATTTGATCGGGCTAAGATTTTTCCAGGATGTGGTTAAAGTTGGCGCACGATCAGGATACAACCTCACAAAGGATTGGATTGACATCAGACGTCAACGAGGAAATGATCAGGGCAAGGTCCTCACATGTTTACTCTGATTTGAGGAAGCTTTTTTAAGAGGGGGTAAAGGGACAAAAAAATCCCCTTTTCTTAAAACACAGATCTTATATTTAAGAGAAGATGAGTTAATGATTTGTTTCCAGGAGTCAATATTTGTTGTGTATTTATGTGTTTCTCAGGCTTGGGAACCAGCAGCACCGTCATCATTTATACCTGACCTCACCCAGGACCAGCCTCAGGTTTCCAAATGGAGGATCATTAGACCCCGAGACAGCCTAACTGCTGCATGTATCTGAGTGTGTGTGTGTGTATCTGTGTGTATCTGAGTGTATGTGTGTGCATCTGAGTGTATGTGTGTGTATGTGTGTGCATGTGTGTGTATCTGAGTGTATGTGTGTGCATCTGAGTGTATGTGTGTGCA